>NW_026068226.1:568084-576693 GCF_014885135.2 Alexandromys fortis
GCATAATATTAATAATTATACACATAATAATGTGTATAATATAATGTAGCAATAATAACAATATAATATATAACGTATGATATATAATATATTATATTCCATATAATATAATAAAATAAGGTATACTGTTATATAATATATTAATATGCACTATCTTAATATATAATATGCTAATATAATGTGTAATATTATATATCCTTACACATACTATGACGCATACATGTAACTAAAATATTTCTAAAGTGAAAAATGCGAGTGAACTACAAATTCCATAATGTCATGAGGTTGGAACTTTATACATTCAGTAATACAGAGTCCAAGGCATTGTAGGGGTTTGTAGTCTGGGAGGACTTTAGTCGTTTGGGGACAAGAGAAGATGAGGAGCGGAGGAGAGTGGGCTAGCCCCGGAGAGCTGGGCAAGCAGAACAACCATCTTTGGGGAATGGCTCATGCTGATGATTCCTCTTGTTTTCTTTACTCAGTGCCCGCTGCTGTCAGCAAACCCTCCTGTGTCAGCGCCTCTGGGGGCTACGGGGTCATTCTTACCTGGCCCTGCCCTTCTGGGGGTTATGATACCTTTGAGGTGGAAGTGGGCGGACAATGGAGAAACCAAACTTCCTGTGGGACGGGCATGTCTGTGTCAGATCTTGGGCCAGCTCAGTCTTACACGGCCACCATCACAACTATCTCGAATGGACTGAGGGCCTCACCCTTCTCTGTGAACTGCCACACAGAGAGTACAGGTGAGTGGAGCCCCGGGGACAGAGGGTGCAGGTGAGTGGAGCCCAGGGACAAGCCTTCAGAGGTCGCCCGAAAGGGAGGCCATGGGTTTTTGTTTGTTGTTATTTTTTTGTTTTGTATTTTTGTTTGTTTTTATTTGTTTTGTTTTGGTCTGTCTGCCTTTTGTTTTCTGACTTCTCTCTCTCTGTCCTTCTTTCTCTCTGAGTCTGTACATGTGTGTGCAGCTTCATGTGCACAAACATGTATGTATGCATGTGGCCAGAGGACAGTCTTGGGTGTTGTTCATGTAGCATCTACATTACAATAGTTTTCTAACATTTACTCGTTTATTTTTCTTTATTTGTGTGTGTGTCACGTTGCACATGTAGAGGTCAGAAAACAAATTGCAGGAGTTAAGTGTTTCCTTCCGCCATGTGGTCACAGGGACCCAACTCCGCGTCTTAGGCCTGGTGCCAGCACCTCAGCCCTGACCCATCTTACAGCTCCACGTAGTTTTTTCTTTTTGAGAAGTAGTCTCTCATTGATTTGAAAGCCTGGTGTGTTCTGAGATGGTATAGGCACGTGCCAGCATCTGGTGTGTTCTGAGACGGTATAGCATGTGCCAGCATCTGGTGTGTTATGAGACGGTATAGCACGTGACGGCATGCCTGGTGTGTTCTGAGACAGTATAGGCACGTGCCAGCATGCCTGGTGTGTTCTGAGACAGTATAGGCACGTGCTGGCATCTAGTGTGTTCTGAGCCCTAACTCAGTCCTCACGCTTGCAGGGGCAAGCACTTTACTGATTGAACCAACTCCCTAGCCCTCCTGATTTTCTGAAAACAGTTTTCTGGAGATAAAATCCAATGGACGTACAACTCATGCACTTGAAGTCACCAGACAACTTGATGCTAGACAGTGTATTTCCAATGCCATTTCATCTTTCATTACTATTTATTTGAGAATAATTGTCTTTAATTAAAAAATACTTATTTTTATCTGTATAGGTGCTTTTGCTTTCAGGAGTGTCTGTGTACCATTTGCATGCAGTAC
The DNA here is from genome assembly GCF_014885135.2 of Alexandromys fortis. Taxonomy (NCBI): domain Eukaryota; kingdom Metazoa; phylum Chordata; class Mammalia; order Rodentia; family Cricetidae; genus Alexandromys; species Alexandromys fortis. Next base: position 569,857 of record NW_026068226.1, read on the forward strand.
CCTCAGAGGCCAGAAGAGGGCCTCGGATTCCCTAAAACTGGTGTTACAGATGGTTGTGGGCTGCCATGGAGTGCTGGAAGTTGAACCCAGATCCTCTAGAAGAGCAGCTGATGCTTTTAATCTTGAGCCACATCTATCCAGCTGCATTCTCTACCTTAGTAGATTTTTATCTCTAATCTTTCTTTTAAATTTTTTATTACATTTATTTAATTGTCTTTTGGGGGAGGTGCACACACACCACTATGCCTGTATGGAAGTCAAGGACAACTTGCTAGAGTCAGTTGTTTCCTTCAACCATGTGGGTCCTGTCACTGGGCTTGGCAGCAAGCACCTTTACCCCCTGAGCCATCTTGCTGGCCCTACCAAGACCTCTTTGGATGTATCTTTCACTTTGTCCTGTAGATGGAAGTTTCTGTCCCTCCCGGTCCTGCAGCCATTCAGTCCCAAAGAAACACACAGAGGCCTATATTAATTATAAACTGTGTGGCCTATTAGCTCAGGCTTACTAACTAGCTCTTACAACTTATATTAACCCATAATTCTTGTCTATGTTTAGCCATGTGACTCAGTACCTTTTCTCAGTGAGATATTCTCATTCTGCTTCCTCTGCATCTGACTGGTGACTGCATCTCTGCCTTTCCTCTTCCCAGAATTCTCCTAGTCTGGTTGCCCCGCCTATACTTCCTGCCTGGCTACTGGCCAATCAGCATTTTATTAAACCTGTATGAGTGACAAATCTTTACAGTGCACAAGAGCATTTTCCCACAGCACTGTCTCCTTTGTCTCTTCCTAGAAATCAGGGATTCTAGTAACACTAGGTGACCATCCTGGAGAGACCATGGAAGTGGATGCAATGTTAAATGTATGTTTCTTGAACCTTGCTTTCCCTAGCTCTGTTGCTTGGGAGTGTTTCCCCCTTAGCAAACTAGCATCCTGGAGGGGACAAAGTGTCTGGTCAAGTTATGAAGGACCAAATTGGTGAGGTACGCAAGTCCTCACGAAGGATAATCTTCCTCCTGATGTCTGTTGACCACCAACTCTATACAGCCCAGACTGCCAGGAAGCTGCAGCCTCCAGCTTCCGCGGCTGATGGAAATGGGTCTGTCCTGGAACCTTGGCTATCTAAGGACAGATCCTAGGAGAGCTGTGCCCATCAGAGCTGGGAACAAGCAAGTCCTTGAGTACTACCAGACATCAGCCGAGCTCCACTGCTCCGCACCCTTCCTCTGGCAAGCAAATCTCTGAGAAAACCAAGTCTCTCTCCTTAGGGAGAACTGGTGCCATGACGATGAGGGATTGTGCAATGGTTGGTTTTAACTGTCAACTTGCCACAACCCAGAGTCACTTGGAAGGGATTCTCAGGGTGGGACTGCCTAGATTAGGCAAGTCCATGCATCCTTGGGTGGTTGTCTTGGTTACCAGGAAGCCCTGCCCACTGTGGGTGGCACTGGTCCCTGAGTAGGGAATCCTGGATTGTATAGGCATGGAAGTAATACACTGAGCACTGGCATTCCTGAATTCACTGTCCCCCTTTCTCGACTGAGGATGCAACGTGACTAGCTACTTCAAGTTCACCCTATCTAGACTTCCCCACGGGGATGGTGAACCAGATAAGGCCTTTGTCTTCTAAGTTGCTTTTTGTTGTTCTTGTTTTTCGAGACAGGGTTTCTCTGTGTAGCCCTGGCTGTCCTAGAACTCACCAGGCTGGCCTTGAACTCTCAGGAAATTGCTTGCCTCTGCCTCCTGAGTGCTGGGGTTAAAGGCGGGAGTCACCATGTCCAGCTAAGAAGACATAGTGCTTTTGTTGAGTTTTGTTGCCAATCTTCCATGGAACTCCATCTCCAGGGAATCTGTTGTCCTCTTCTGACCTCTAAGGAACATGTTCTCTTCTCTTCTCTTCTCTTCTCTTCTCTCTCTCTCTCTCTCTCTCTCTCTCTCTCTCTCTCTCTCTCTCTCTCTCTCTCGTGCGTGCGCGCACACACACACACAGAGGTTGTTGTTATCATCATCATCATCATCTCTCTGCTTCTCATTGTAGGGGTCATTGTGGGAGCCATCGTGGGCATCCTCTTGCTTTTCATCCTTGTGGGACTCCTGATTTTCTTCCTGAAGAGGAGGTGAGACTTGGGACAGGACTGGTGGTGGGTGTTTGACTAGTGGGAGCCCAGAAGGGAAGATGAGGATCCCTGGTCCTGGGCTCTAGCTGGAGTTTTACATCCCAGTGTCTTTCTTCCAGAAGAAAGAGGAGCCAGCAGAAGGAAACGCCCAAGGATCTGGTGTTCAGGTGTGTTGGGTGGAGGGGAGCATCTGAGGAAATCACTGTCAGGTAAAGCAAGGGGGCATTTGCTGCTCCCTGGATAGGTCAGAGGGCAAACCAAGTCTCAGAGGGGATTGTGAGCCCCTGCAATGGGCCACAGCTAATTCCTGGAGACTCAGCCTAGAATTAATTCTCCTTTAAAAACTTTATTATTCTTTGAGAATTTCATACATATACACAGTGTGATTTGATCATATTCAGCCTAATTTTGAATTTTATTTATTTTATGTGTGTTGGTAGAAGTTTCTGTCTAGCAAGCTGATCCCAATTAACCACACAGTGGCTTAATATTAATTTTAAATACTTGACCAATAGCTCAGGCTTGTTACAAGCTAACTCTTACATTTAAATTAACCCATATTTCTTATCTATGAGTTGCCATGTGGCTCGGTACCTTTTCTTAGTACAGCATGCTCATCTTGCTTCTCCCTACATCTGCTGGCATCTCTGACTCTGCCCTTCTTCATCCCATCCTCAGTTTGGCTGTCCGTTCAATACTTCCTCCCTGTATACAGAAGGATTACTTCACAGCATATGTGTATGAGTGTTTTGCCTGCATACATGTTTGTTTACTACATGCAGTCTTAGTACCTGAGGAGGACAGAAGAGAGCATCAGATCCCATTAGAACTAGAGTTTCATGCAGATGGCTGTGAGTGGCCATGGGGGTATGGGTGCTGGGGGATTGAACCTGAATCCTCTGGAAGAGCAGCCAATGCTCTTAACCACTGAGCCATCTCTCCAGTCCCCATCCTAACTGCTTTACATTTATGTCTTTGTGTCCACATACTACACATGCATGTGAGGAGGTCAGGGGACTCTTGTGGGAGCTGGAGCTGGTTCTCTCTTTCCACATGTGGGTCTTGGGCATCTAACTCAACCTGTGTTCTAGCATCAGGAAGGGCTGAAGAGCAAGATAACATAGACTATGCTGTACATGTGGAGACAAACAGCGCAAGAGGAGAGGAGAGGGAGGTCGAGGAACACTCTAGATGGCACGACAACTAGAGGAGGGGCCCAGGCATGGTGGCACACGCCTTTAATCCCAGCACTCAGGAACCACAGCCTGGGCTGTGTCACAGAGAAACCTTGTTTTGAATCAACAGCAGCAACAGTAACAAGAACAACAAAACCAAAACAAAACAAAAGAAGAAAAGGATGATTCAATCATGAAGGTACTTGCTGCCACACCTGATGACCGGAGTCCAGTCCTCACTGTGGACAGAAACATGACTCCCATAGTTGTTTACTAACCTACACACACACACCAGGGCGCACGCACACTTCCCTACCCACACCCCAACACACACCGAATAAAATGCATAATAAAAAAAAGCTGCTAGAGGGAAGCTGAAGCCAACTACGAACATGAGCAAAGAGCTGAGCAAGTCAGGAGGGCTTGGGACAGTTCCTGCTTCCGAGGACGGGTGACACAGAGAGCTGAAAGGGCTCAGACAAGCTGGAGCAGGAAGGATAGAAACCTAGGCCTTGAGCGCCACCGTGTGTGCAAACAGCAGAAGTGACTACAGGCTGCCTTAAAGACACACACAAAGAGAGTTTGTGCATCTAGGCTTCTGCGAAGGATTCGGGCAGCCTCAGGAAATTCTGTCAGGCTATGGGAAGGATAGTTTTGCTTTCTGAAAGTTTCAGATAAAGAACAGATAAATGGCTGCAAGATGGAGTTACTCTGGCTAGGACTGAGACCAGTCTCTGTACATGGGGTAAGGGCTCTCCCACTATGGGGACAGGCAAGTAGCAGCAGTCGGGGTGCTTAGGGCACACCGTGTGTCTCTGAGATTGGGTGGTGTGAACACAGGGAAGGGTGTTAGGGAGCGATGCCAGAGAGGGGTCTGGTGAGGCTCGGTAGGTGGAGTCTTGCAGAAGACAGCAAGGATATCAATGTACTTCTGGGGGGAGGGAGGAGAGGGTTTTCTGTTTAAGATTTTATTATTTTTTTTATGTGCAAGGGTGCTTTGCTGCATGCTTGTGCACCGTGTGTAATGCGGTACCTGCAGAGGACAGAAAAGGGCGTTGGATCGCCCAGAACCGGAGTCGCCTTGGCTGTGAGTCATTATGTGGGCGCTGGGAATCAAAGTTAGGCCCTCAGGAGGAGCAGCCAGTGCTCTTAACCGCTGAGCCATTTTGCTATCCTCATCTTCTTCCTTTTAAAGGCCGAACAATACTTCACTGTATGAATAGACCACATTTGGTTCATCCATTCATTTACTGATGGATGCTTGGTGCTGGCTCTTGTTCTATTAAATGTTTTAGATTACATTTAAGGTGTGCAAGCATGTGTGTGGTGTGCACGTGCGTGAAAGCATGCGTGCGTGCCTGAGTGTGTGTGTGTGTGTGAGCGCGCATCTGTGTGTGAAGGAGTTGGTTCTCTTTTCCACCCGTACGGGTCCTAGGATCAAAGTCAGGTAGTCAAGTTTATCTATTAGTGACTTTGCCTGCTGAGCCATCTTGCTGGCCCTTGTCCTGTTTTAGAGGCAAGGTTTCATTATGTAGTTCAGGCTAGCCTTGAACTCTTGGTGCTCCTCCTGCCTCAATATCACAACCCCCAGGTTTCTATTGTGTATGACCATGCGTGGCCACTGATGGGCGCTTGTGTCGCTTGCACCTTGGTCCTCCTGTGAGCCACGCTGCCGTGAACGATACTGAGCCGACGGCTTTGAGATTGTTCTTTCTTTGGTGGATTTAACCAGCAGCGGCATTACTGGATCAAAATCATTGTAACTCCCTCTGTAGACCAGGCTAGCCTCGAACTCACAGAGATCTGCCTGCCTCTGCCTCCCAAATGCGCGGTGCTTCATTTACTTTTTTATTTCGTGGGGTGTATGTGAGGCATGGATGTGAGACGACAACCCACGGGAGTCAGTTCTCTCAGTCCAGCATGTGGCTACCAAGGATGGAACTCAAGCAATCCGGCTTTCAGTTAGGACCCTCTACCTGCTCAGACATCTTGCCAGCCTCAAGGTGCTTAAAGTCTTTATTTATTTTTTTATTTTTTATTTTTTTACCTTTCTTCTCGCCACAGCGTCCCAGGGGATATCCTAGCCAAAGACTTTGCTAACCACGTCAGGGTGAAGGAGAAGGACAGCAACTATGGATTTGCTGAGGAGTATCAGGTGGGTGAGAGCAGAGGCATCACGGCTGGTACCCACATGCCCCGGCTTCCCAGGCCCTTCTGGGTTGAGCTAGAAAACTGAGCCATCTCACCCGCCCTTAACTGTTTGGATTTACTTATTTTTATCTTATGTGTGGGTGTTTTGCCTGCATGCATGTACATATACCATGTATATGCAGTGACTACAGAGGCCATAAGAGGGCGCTGGATCCTCTGCAACTGATGGTTGTGAGCAGCCATGTGGGTGCTGGGAATTGAATCAAGGTCCTTTGTAAGGGCAGCCAGTTCTCTTAACCATCGAGCCATCTTCCCAGTTTCCGTGTGCGCACGCGCGCGCGTGCGCGTGCGTGCGTGTGTGCGTGTGTGTGTGTGTGTGTGCGCGCGCGCGTGCATGCGTACGCACGGACCAATGAATTATATTAGGGTTGTTCCCAGGAATCTGGGTGAGGGGTTACTGAGTAAAGCACAGCGGCAGTGGAGAAAAGGTCTCTTCCTTACTCAGCAAACACCAGCTGCCTGTAGATCTTCTATAAGCCCCGCCTCCTCTTAGAGACAGGGTCTCACGTAGTCCAGGCTCTCCTGGAATGTGCTATACAGCTAGAGATGACTCTGAAGTTATGATCCTTCCCCCACCCTCTTAAGTGCTGCAATTGCAGGTGTGTTTCCCTGAACCTGGCTTATGCAGGGCCTTGGGCATGCTAAGCAAGCACTTTGCCAACCGAGCCAATTCTCCAGTTTACCTCTTTTAGTCATGCAGAAACTGCCAAGAGGGTTTCTTTACAACCCTCTGAAATCCTGAAACAATGACGGATATTTGTTTAAGCACAAGGACTTCCTGACACCTTACTCCTCAGGGCATCTGTCAGAGGAAGCCCCTAGCTGACTCTAAGTCCTCACAAGTATCCCCAACATGGAAGGTCATATCTTTTCAATGTTTGTGAGTGCCACGAGTCTCAAGATTCGATGGATAGCTAGGTGGTGGTGGCGTATGCTTTTAATCTCAGCACTCAGGAGGCAGAGGCAGATAGATCTCTGGGAGTTCAAGGCCAGCCTGGTCTACAGAGCAAGTTCCAGGACAGCCAGGGCTACACAGAGAAACCCTGTCTTGAAGAAAAAAAAAAAGGAAAAGAAAAAAGCCAACCAAACAGACAAACAACAAAAATATTCAATGGATGAACAGAGGAGGGCACTGAGGAAAATTCACCACCTTGAACCTCTTCTCTCTCTCTCTGCCTCTAGCAATTGGCTCCGGAGGGCCAAGGCCAGTCTCAGACGACAGCATTGGCTCCAGAGAACACATCCAAGAACCGCTACAGGAATGTACTGCCCTGTGAGTGTTTGCCACCTGCATCTGCCTCCCCGTGGAGTCTGCCAGACCCAGTTCTGCGCTC
>NW_026068226.1:576966-595886 GCF_014885135.2 Alexandromys fortis
GTTTGTTTGTGTAGGTACAGGTTTGCTATGGTTTGCATAAGACCACACCAAGTTAATAGGTTTTCTCTACCCAATAATAGATTTTTTCCAAAGCATTAAGACAGATCAAGCCAAATTAAAAAGCAAACTTACCAGATTTTTGCTGAGCAAAGAAACTCCCTGGTGACTCCTTCAGGTGCCAATTATGGCACCCGCTAGTTAGGGTCTTGTGATGTTGGCAACTTCAAACTTTGGGGGAGGAGCCAAAAACATCGAGATGGTGGAACTGAGCTTTTGACATCTTCCTTTGAAAGAAGCTCTCTTTCTCTGAGATAGTGGCTTTTGGGCAGAGAAAGCCAGGAAAGAGAGAGAGAGAGAGAGAGAGAGAGAGAGAGAGAGAGAGAGAGAGGTTTGTATATGGACGCACCCATGGAGACCAGAAGTTTTGGATTGTCTGGAGCTGAGTTATAGGTGGGTGTGCACCCCCAACATGGGTGTTGGGAACTGAACCCAGGTCCCCTCAAGAACAGCAAAAGCTCTTATCCACAGAGCCATCTCCCTGGCACCATGGGTTGTTTGTTTTTGCATTTTTTATTTATTTAGAGTGGTGGTGGTGTGACATGCGTACCACAGCCTGTTGTAGAGGTCAGAGGACAGCCGGTAGGAGTCAGCTCTCTTGTTCCACCATGTGGGGACCAGGATCAAACTCAGTTCACCAGGTTTGGTGGTACCTTGCTGAGCTATCTTGCTGGACCTAATTTTGGTTTTGTTGAGGGTCCCAGTAGCCCAAGCTGACATCAAACTCACTGTGTAGTCAAAGATGATCTTTAACTCTGATCCTCCCACCTCTACCTCCCAAGTGCTTGGGTTACAGCTATCACAACACCTGGTTTTATGCAGCACTAGGGATCCAGCCCAGGGCTTCTTGCAACCCAGGCAAACATTCTACCTAGCAGCTGAGCCACATAGCCAGCCCTGCTGTGTTTTTGGAATCAGCATTTTTCACTGATCTGGAACTCACCGAGTCTGGCTGGCCTGCAACCTGTGATGTCCTCCTGTCTGCCCCGCCCCCAGTGCTGGAATTACAAGCCTACTCTCCCATGCCTGGATTTTTGATATAGGTTTTGGGTCTGGAACTGAGGCCACATCTGTGCAACAAGCCATTTACCAGCCGAGCCCCCTCGCAGTCCTCCTTTGTTTGGTTGGCTTTTGCTTTTTGTTTTCTGAGACAAGGTTTCTCTGTTTAACAGTCCTGGCTGTACTGGCTCTCACTCTGCAGACCAAGATGGCCTTGAACTCACAGAGACCTGCCTGCCTCTGCCTCCTAAGGAGTGCTCCACCAATGCTTGGCTCTCCGAGCCCTGTTTTTTTTTTATTCTTATTTATTTATTTTTTTATTATTTATTAAAGATTTCTGTCTCTTTCCCACCGCCGCCTCCCCTTTCCCTTCCCCTCCCCCAATCAAATCCCCCTCCCTCGTCAGCCCAAAGAGCAATCAGGGTTCTCTGCCCTGTGGGAAGTCCAAGGACCACCCACCTCCATCCAGGTCTAGTAAGGTGAGCATCCAAACTGCCTAGGCTCTCACCAAGCCAATACGTGCAGTAGGATCAAAAACCCATTGCCATTGTTCTTGATGTCTCAGTAGTCCTCATTGTCCGCTATGTTCAGTGAGACCAGTTTTAACCCAGGCTTTTTCAGACCCAGGCCAGCTGGCCTTGGTGAGTTCCCGATAGAACATCCCCATTGTCTCAGTGTGTGGGTGCGCCCCTCGCAGTCCTGAGTTCCTTGCTCGTGCTCTCTCTCCTTCTGCTCCTGATTTGGACCTTGAGATTTCAGTCTGGCGAGCCCGTTTTCATTGCTGATGCTGCTCTGTTCTCCTAGATGACTGGTCTCGGGTGCCCCTGAAGCCCCTTCATGAGGAACCAGGCTCTGACTATATCAACGCCAACTTCATGCCTGTAAGGTGGCAGTGGGAGGGGGGACACTTCATGAGTCTGGAGAGATAAAGAGCTGAAGGGGGTGCTGGTCATCCGATGACCTCTCCTTGACACGCCTGCTTTCCTCAACTAGGGTCTCGGGAGCTCCAAGGAATTTATTGCAACCCAGGGTCCCCTGCCTCACACTGTGGGTGATTTCTGGCGTCTGGTGTGGGAACAGAAGAGCCACACTGTGGTCATGCTGACCAACTGCATGGAGTCTGGACGGGTGAGAAGAGATCTCTGTCCTGGTGCTAACCACTGAGCACCAACCCTTGACCCTGCCCCATCTGAACTCTGACTTGGTGCAGTCCCTTCTACACACTATTTCTCCAACACAACTCTATCCATCTCCAACAAGGAACCATCCCCTCCACTTTCATAATGTGATCCATGTGTGTGCACGTGTGCGTGTGTGTGTGCATGGTCCATGTTCTGCTGCTGTGAGTGACTGCCACAGATGGGATATTTTATATAGAACAAAGGTTCATGTGTCTCATGCTTCTGGAGGATGGGAAGTTCAAGATCATGATGCTGGCACCTGGGGAGGGTCTTCCTGCATCACGACCAGATGGAAAGTACCACGTGGTGAGGCACAGCCAGTGTGCTGGTTCAGTTCTCTTTCTCATCGTATACAATCATGAATATCATACTGAGGGCCCCTATGACTTCATCTAATCCTAGTGTCTTCCCATAGACCTCATCTCCAGATACTGTTTGCCTATGAATTTAGGAATGAGGCTCTCAGTTCACAAGTTTTTAGAAGAAGCACATTCAAACTATATCAAGGCTCCACAGACCTTGAGATGAAGGAGCCCTCTTGGCTGGTGTGAATCTATTCGATCTGGCACCCCTGTGTCCTACATTGTTGCCAGAGTAGCAAGCATATCCTCACCTTGACTAGAGGAATCATGGAAGAGACCAGTACTTGCTTAATATACATGAGGGCCTAGGTTCAATTCCCAGCACCGTATAAACCTATGAGGTGGCACAAACCTATATAATCCAGCACTCTGGAAGATAGAGGCAGGAGGACCATAAGTCAAGGTCATCTTTGACTTCAAATAAAGCCCAAGTAGGTCCTCTCAGGGGGAAAAAAACCAACATGCAAAGATGTCTTGTTCTCAGAGGTGGGGAGATGGCTCAGTGGATAAGAGATTTAACACTGGAAGCACAAGGCCGGAGCTTGGATCCTCAGACCTGCGTAAATGCCAAGTGAGCACAGTGACTCGCTTGTAATTCTAGCCCTCAGAAGGCAGAAAAATGGAGGCTCTGGAACAAGCTGGCAAGCCAGACTAGTCATAGTGTGCAAGCCCCCTGTCTCAGCGAGTACAATGTAGAGTGTGGTTGCGAAAGTCTCGTGACAACAGTCTCAGGCATCCATACCCGTATGCACACACATGCGTGTTCATTCCCAGTGTGCTCACACACACGCACATGCCCTGTTCTGCTTTCTGACTGTCCTGGTCTCCCTGCCCAGGTGAAGTGCGAGCATTACTGGCCTCTGGATGCGCAGCCCTGCACGCATGGGCAGTTGCAAGTGACGTTGATGAGTGAGGAGGTGAAGGAGAACTGGACAGTGAGGGATCTTCAGCTCTTCCACGTGAGTCCCTTCAGCCCCACCAAGAACACCTCAAGAGATCTCCCTGCAGTGTGTGGCCCAGAAGCTCCCCCGTTGGGCATAGAAGCTTCTGGAGTCTCTGCACTCTCCCTGCTCAGCCCTCATCTCCTTTCAGATGGGAGAACAACAGACTCACTCTGTTCGCCAGTTCCACTTCCTGGCCTGGCCAGATCATGGAGTTCCTTACTCCCCAGACCCTTTGCTGGATTTCCAAAAGGTGCTGCGGGAGTGGGTGGACCAGAGCATGGATGGGGGTCCTCCCATTGTGCATTGCAGGTGAGTGTGACCGTGGAAGTCTCTCCATTGGCGAGTTCTGTCCCCTGTCCCCAGGGACTCTGAATCCATCACAGACATGCACACATACACATAATTAAAAGAAAAATATAATCTTTAAAAATCAATTAGGGGCTGGACATACGCCTGTGATCCCACACTTGGGAGGCAGGGGCAGGTGGATCAGCTTGGTCAGGAGAGTCAGGGCAACACAGAGAAGCCCTATTTTGAAAAACCAAAGCCAAATCAATCAAACAACAACAAACCCCACACCAATTTGTTTAGGAGTTATTCCTGTGAATTTCAGCTCCAGACCTTTTATTAACTGCATGGCCCGAGTCACGTGACTTCCTCAACTTTCATGTTGCCACCTGTGAAATGGGTGTGCGGATACATCCCATTTTTATGCTCGGAGCAGTGACGAGACCAAGCAGAGTTCACAGAACATGGAGGCGGAAACTGCTAGGCACTGTCATTGCCCCACAGACCCCACTTAAACTGCGGCTTGTTGGGGGTCGCACCTTCCGGGTGCTCCAAAACCACTCCAGCTCAGCCGCTAGAACTCCAGACTTCCCCTTCTTCTGGAGGCCTGACCCCTGTCTTGTCCCTTGCCTAGCGCTGGTGTGGGCCGGACGGGCACCCTCATTGCATTGGACGTCCTACTCCGACAGCTGGAGTGTGAGGGGCTGGTGGGTCCCTTCAGCTTCGTGAAGAAGATGAGAGAGAGCCGGCCATTGATGGTGCAGACAGAGGTGAGGGGCTCTAAGGGGGTGTGGGCATGGTGTGGGAATGAGGTACCCTTTGGGGGAGCATTCCTCATCTCTGTGCACCCCCCCAGGCCCAGTACATATTCCTCCACCAATGCATCTTGAGGTTCCTCCAGAAGTCAGCCCCCGCCCTCATCCTAAAGGAGTCAATCTATGAGAATGTGCCAAACTTCATTTATGAGAACGTAGCTGCCATCAGAGCCAATGAATCTGAGGTCTCAGCTACTGGGTGCTGAGCCTACACACAGAAATAATCAGGCTGGATATGGACCCCTGCTGAAGACCAGAATCCTGAACCTCCAAGAGAAGTGAGGTTTGGAGTCTCAGCCTCCCCAGCCCACTGGAAAGCCATCTCCTGTTGTCCAAGGACAGGATGGGACTGCTGTACTTCTGATATGAGCCTAGTGGGAGCTGGGAGCCTAAGGACAGGGGCAGCAAGAGGATTTCCTGTTCTTTGAGTGGAGGTGGCTGTGGCTGGGGCATGCAGGGTCTCAAAGGAATGGACTGGAGCCTGGATTTAGAAGAAAGAATCAGGATCTGGAATTCTGCTACCTGAGGAACAAGGGCGGGCAGGTACCTGCCCCTCCCCCGATTATTTCAGAAATGGAATCAGTCTCCTTGAATCAGAGGCTGAAGGGAGCACCTTTGCTTGGGGGTCTCCGTGCACCCCGTGCCTGCACATTCTTTCAGTCCATATAATTTATTGAACTATTATCCTCGAAGGTGGGTTTTTGTTTCAAGAGATAATATTGGGATAGAAGAGGGGGTTCCACACATTAAAACTGGAGCAAACACATGGAGGGAACGTGAAGAGCCCATTATACTCCATCACTCACTACAAAAGGATAGCTCAGTGGGAAAATGCTTGCTTTGAAAGCTTGGGGACATGAATTTGAGCCCCAGAACCCATGTGAAAAAATCTAGGTGTGGTGGGGCTTGCTTGTAACGGTAGAAGTGAGGAGGCAGAGGTGGACAGGTCCCTGGAGCTTGATGGCCAGCCAACCTAGCCTACTCGGTGTGTTCCGGGCCAGTGAGAATGTCTCTCAAGACAAGATAGACAGGGTCACTGAGTACTCAGCTGGAAAAGACCCTTCCTGTAAAGCGTGGTGACCTGAGGTCAGTCCCCAGGAATGCACATGGTGGCTGGAGAGAGCCAATGCCTTCAAACTGTCCTTTGACCTCCACATGCCCACTCCCCCCCAAATAAATAAATGTAATTTAAGTTTTTAAAAGGTGGAGGGAAAACATGCAAAGTTGCCTTCTGACCTTCACACACATGCACACACATGAACGTGCACCACTATACACACGGACACACAAGTGAGCGCGCACACACATATACAGATTCGGATGGCCAGGTCTTTCAAAGAGGGGTGAGGTACCAGACCTCTGTGTTGGCTGCAGCCAAAGATGTAAGGGATTGGTTAAGGGGAAGTGATGTCTGAGAGCAGAAATGCTGGAAGCTCCTATTCCTTGCCTTGAGAATCTGGGTAACTTAGTACTTGGTCTCCAGAGGAGCCTCTCATGGATCTTGAAACCAAGTGCTCTGGAATCCAGTTAATTGCATTGTAAAAAAGTCTGTTTTGTGTGTGTGTTGCGGGGGCTGGTGCTCACTGTAGATGTCCGATGACTTAGCCAGACGTCAGAACATTCTAGGGTACTAAGATCAACGTACGTGGGCGCCATGGTGGTTCTCGGGTGTGGCGGGCCGAGGGGCGGAGCAGGGCGTTCTCCTTTCTCCGGGGCAGAACACGCACGCACACATATGCACACATTCATACACGCGCGCGCGTTCACACACAGGGGCACAGGCACCAGCCTGGCTGGACTCAGCCGCGCCCCCACCCCGCCGAGCTAGATCAGCACACCGGAGAGCGCCATCCGCCCACGTGCTGGGGGCGGGGTCCCGGCAGCCCACCACTCGGCGCTTCCAGGAGGGTCCTATCCAGCCACCTAGCAGGTAGGAGCTGTGGGACCCTCTGACCAAGCCACATCTTGAGTCCTATTCGTAGAGGGACCGAGGTGTGTGGCAGGGGTAGGGGTGAGGGACTGGGTGGAGGGACGCTGACAAGAATCAACTCTGAGTAGCAGATTGAAGCCCTAACCTAGGAGATTGCTGTGTGGAGAGGAGAGACAGGTGTGGAGACAAAGAGAGAAGGTCGGTAGGCAGAAAGGAGAGAGAGAGAGAGAGAGAGAGAGAGAGAGAGAGAGAGAGAGAGAGAGAGAGAGAGAGAGAGAGAGAGAGAAGAGACCGAGGCCAGACAACAGAGGGCAGCAGAGACGCGGGCGAGAGAAGGATGTGGGGGACAGAGTAGGGAAGATGTCCATCTGGGGTTTAGAGAGAAGTGAACGCCGACTAGATCACGAGAACAGGTGTGAGGACAGAGTCGGGGTGCGCGCGAGAGATTCGCGAGCAAGAGGATGTGGGTGCCCAACAGAGGTGCGGGGGCAGGTTCCCCACTTCACCAGCAAGAGCGGTGGTGCAAGGGGTCCGATGTGGAGGGAGAAGCCATTGGGGATGCACAGAGCACAGGCCGCCCTCAACCACCCTTGTAGGGCCGCGGGATCCCCGTCCCGAGTCCCAAGCACCGGCACCGCCCGGCCTTCGTTTCTGTGCGTCAGTCCCTCCCGTTGTCTTGGCAACAGGCTCGTTGCTCAGCAACCAGCCTTGCTATCACCCTGCCTGGAGCCTGGCGGTCTCTCTGGGCAACAGCGTCTGCTGGTTCCCACGCCTGCCTTCGCCCACTTCCGGTTCAAGCCCTTGGGAAGGGCAAGGAAGGGGCAGAAGAGGGTGGTTGGGGGATGCCTGCAGAGAGGGAGCGTCCCTTTGTGATGGAATTGGGTTCTCCCAAAGCCCGCCCTGGGCCTGGAAAGGCCGAGATTCATTCCCAATGTGCACCGAAAGTCTTTGATGCGCAGAAAGCTCAATGGATGCTTGGGGATAGGAGTGGGGGGGGGGGGATAAGGTACTTGGGTACCTCTGCAGGAAGCACCGCAGGAACCCGACGCCATGTTCCCGGAACCCCCTACCCCTGGCTCTCCAGCGCCTGAGACACATCCAGACTCCAGCCGCATCAGGCAGGGTGCAGGTGAGAGAAACCTAGGCTATCCCCAGTGGAAAACTCCCGTGGGATCCCTAGGGGCGGGACTCAAATGCAAAGACTCGGGTTGGTGAACTGGAAAATCCGGCAGGGATCATGGGTCAGAATCCCAGACTAGAATCTGAACTGCTGAAAAGGAAAGACAGGTCTGAGAGGAAAACCAGAAGCGGATCAAGGGTGGGCATGGAATGGGATCATAAATGGGTGAATGGAAACTGAGACCCAGGAGCCAGCAAAGAAGCGTCTTCTAAAAGCAATAGGAGTTAAGCGAACATCAGAATGTGTGTATAGACGTCACTACTGTAAGAAAGCAAGCAAGCAAACAAACAAACAACAAAAAGATAGCAAATCATGTCAGTGTGGGTTAGAGCATCAGCTGAGTTTTATAGGAGAGACTGGTTGGAAGGAAAACATGGGATTAAAATGGGACGAAATTGGCTGGAGGGGCGTCCAGGCTAAGATTCAAGCTGTCATAGGGAGTCAAGGCTGAGCTAGCCAGCCGACTTCCCAGAGCTTCAATGCATTTTGTGTCCATCCTTCTGCAGTGCCTGCCTGGGTCCTGGCCACCATCGTACTGGGCTCAGGCCTCCTGATCTTCAGCAGCTGTTTCTGTCTCTACCGGAAGCGCTGTCGGAGAAGGATGGGCAAGAAGAGCCAGGCCCAAGCCCAAGTCCACCTTCAGGAAGTGAAAGAGCTGGGCCGGAGTTACATAGATAAGGTGTGACACGGACAGCTTCTTGACCCTTTCCTTTGCACACCCGGCGGCCCCCATGTCCCCAGCTGTCCTCTGTCTTTGGTCCCTCCACTTCTTAATCCCATTTTGTCCATATTCTGGGGACCAGAGCTTGTAACTGTCCACAAAAACTCTCCAGTCTGAGCTGGGTGTGATGGTGTACATGTGCAATCCCAGCACTTGGGAGGCTGAGGCAGTAGGGTTGCCGTGAGTTCAAAATCAACCAGAGCTATATAGTGCCTGCAACGCCAGCCTGGGCTAAAAAGTGAGACCTTGCCTCACAAAACAAAACAGGACTGAGAAGCTAGCTCAGTGGTTAAGAGCACTTTCTACTCTTACAGAGGACACGGGTTCGGTTCCCAGAACCCACATGGTGGCTCACAACCATCTGTAACTATAGTTCTAGGAGACCCAACACCCTCTTCTGACTTCTGTGGGTGCCAGGTACATATGTGATGCACATACATACGTGTGGGCAAAACACTAATAAACATAAAGTAAATAAATCTATAAAACAAAACAAAACAAACAAATGAAAAAACCAGTAGGCAACGTGGTTGCTAAGCAAGCATACAGACCATAGTTCTGATCCCTTACCCACCCAAAATCTGGGCGTGGCCATGCATGCCTATAGCTCCAGCAGTGGGGGTGGAGAGGGAGTAGAAACAGGCATATTCCTGGAACTTCATGACCAGCCTGTCTAGGAGAAATGGTAAACTTTAGCTTGAGTGAGAGACCCTGACTCAAAAAGTAAGGTAGAGAGTAAGAGAGGAAGACACCCAAAGTTGACCTCTGACCTTCACACACGTGCACAGGAATAGATGAGTATAGCAACATACACAGGCGTGCACACACACACACACACACACACACACACACCTGTCTACAGCCACGCTGCCCTAAATATTCTGGAGAAGTGACTTACTTAGGATGTTGTCATAAGCAGGGCACAACAGACATTGTGGTATGAACAGCCCCAAGTCAGAGGAAGTTTCCTGATGACTTCTATGGCTAGACAAGAACGACAGAGTTAGCTGAGAGCCAGGACAAGAGCAGGTGTTGAGGACAGCTTACTGGGCCTTGAGGTGAAGCAATAGAGAGTTGTTCACAGTGTCCCATAGTGGGGCATCTGGAAGACTGAGCACTCTCCATGTAAGGAGGTGTTTGCCCAAGACAGGGACAGGGTCCTGGGAATGTAGCTCAACAGCCAAGCATTTTCCTGGCCATATGAAGCCCTGGATTCAATCCCTGGCACCACATAAGGAGTGGTAGTGTACCCCAGTAATCCCAGATCTTGGGAGGCGGGGGCAGGAGGATCCAGAAATTCAAGGTTATCCGTGGTTACATGACAAGTTGGAGGCCAACATGAGCTATACGACAACATGTCTGAGAGAGAGAGATCAGCATATATGTCATGAATGCACACCAATGGACACATACACACACACACATACATCATCAAGGACTTAGGGGGTATGGAGAGTGGTAAAGAGCACTTGTTCCTCTTCCAGAGGACCACGTTCTGTCCACAGTGCCCACGAAGGACCACGCTCTGTCTCCAGTGCCCATGTAGGACCACACTCTGTCCCCAGTGCCCACGTAGGACCACGCTCTGTCCCCAGTGCCCACGTAGGACCACGCTCTGTCCCCAGTGCCCACGTAGGACCACGCTCTGTCCCCAGTGCCCATGTAGGACCACACTCTGTCCCCAGTGCCCATGTAGGATGGCTCCCAACCACCTACAACATCTCCAGGGTATCCAATACCTCTCGCCCCCATGGGCAGCTGCACTCACATGCACGTATCCACATGAAGACACACGCCTACACACAACTTAAGATATAAAAAAATCAGTATTAAAAAATGTATAGGCTGTGGTAGAATCTCAATATTATGCCCCCAAAGGCAGAGTGGAATACAGGCCAGGCAGTCTTGGGTTTCCAACCCTGGGGACCATTTTTTCGTCTGTGTGACCTTGAGAACTACATCTGTGGTTCATGGTAATTAACTCATGTCTCTCCTCCTTTCACAACAAGTAGCTGTTGTTATAATTATAATTATTACCTAGAAGGATTCTTTTTGGAATCCTGGAACCCACTCTCCATTTCTGTTCCTTAAGTCAGTGATTTCAAAGACCATGTATGTCAGAATCACCTCCAACTTAGTTGAAATGTAAATTTTGGATGGAATTCACACAGACCTCATGAATCAGAACCCCTAATGAGGTGACCTCGATATTTTGCCACTAGTCTCTGATGGATACTAGACTCTGAGAGTCTATGGTGGGTTAAAAAAAAAACCTTATATGCTAAATGCTAAGCACGTGGTAAATATACCATTTTCCTGTGGCAAGATGATGGTGGTAATTTGTACTGTTATCCCAGTACATTCATAAGAAACAGTCCCAGACTGTGTCTCACTGTTTGTTCCTATAGCAGACATCACTAATCAAATGCTGACAGATATGTTGCCTTTGTAACCATATCTTGTTCCAGACTTTACTAATCAAATACTGTTTAGACAAAAAAGAGGGGTCTGTGAGCCTCTTGAGGTTTCTGAGCCTGGAGGGTGCTAGTTTCCAGAGAAGATTCCACCAAGAAGTCCCTGGTTTTTTAGGTTCAGCCTGAAATAGAAGAGCTGGATCCCTCACCATCCATGCCAAGCCAGCAGGTACCAGACAAGCACCAGCTAGGACGACTGCAGTATTCACTGGATTATGACTTCCAGACGGGTCAGGTGGGTGTGAAGGAGGGCAAATGCTTTGGAAGGGGAGACCCTGGGTGGGAGGCTGGACTAGAGTCCTTCTTCTGTGTCTGGGCCCTGCAGCTCCTGGTGGGCATCCTGCAAGCTGAAGGGCTGGCGGCGTTGGACCTAGGAGGTTCTTCAGACCCCTATGTTAGCGTCTATCTGCTGCCAGACAAGCGGAGGCGACATGAGACCAAGGTGCATCGGCAGACCCTGAATCCACACTTTGAGGAAACCTTTGCCTTCAAGGTGAGTTCCTGTTGCCATCACCCCATGGTCCTCAGCCTACCCCTCATCCCTGGAATGCTAAGGACTGACCCCTTCCGCTCTCCCTGGAAGAAGACACAGCTCAGGTAGCAGCTGCCTGTATGTATAGGCAGTGGGAGGCGGTTCCTTGAGACCTGGAGTTGTCCCCGGGAACACTGCAGTGCCTGGGCTGTCTGTGACTTGGTCCTTGTCCGCTCCTATTTGTTTTCTGTTCACGTGAGTTTTCTTCTGCCGATCCGTGTACTTTACTGAGGTCCCTGGAACCTCACTGCCCATGTTATGGGGTATTTGTACACTGTGTGAAGATATGTCACTGTGGTTGGTTTAATAAAGAGCTGGATGGCCAATAGCTAGGCGGGAAGAGATTGGGGAAGACTTCTGGGGACAGAGAAGGCTCTGGGAAAAAGAAAGGCAGAGTCGCCAGCCAGACATGGAGAGGAAGCAAAAGGTGCAAGCTGTCATCAGATGGCAGAAAGCAGATAAATACAAATGGGGTTAATTTAAGTTGTAAGATGTAAATGGAGCTACATGTTTGTTTCCCGGCTGCCCAGAACTGAATAATCACACAGACACTATATTAATTAATATTGACTGTTTGGTCAATAGCTTAGGCATAATCCTAGCTAACTCTTACATCTTAAGTTGACCCATTTCTATTAATCTGTGTATCACCATGAGGCTGTGGCCTACTGGTAAGGTTCCGGTGTCCTTCTCCTTCAGTAGCTACATGGCATCTCTGTGACTCTGCCTACCCTCTGACTCTTCCAGTCTGGTTATATTCTGCCCTGCCATAGGCCAAAGCAGCTTCTTTATTAATCAATGGTAATAAAATATATTCATAGCATACAGAGGGGGAATACCACATCAGTAAGAGCTTGTTGAGACTAGCCTGAGCTAAAGGCCAAGCTTTCATAATTAATAAGAAGTCTCTGTGTAGCTAGTTGGGAGCTGGCAGCCCAAAGGAAACTCTGTCTACAGCCCCACTCCACTTCCACCTGAATATTCTATCCCCCACAGCCTCTCTCTCTCTGGCTTCCTATCCTGCCCCCTGTATTCCCTTCCTCCAGGTGCCGTATGTGGAACTGGGAGGCAGAGTGCTGGTCATGGCGGTATACGATTTCGATCGCTTCTCCCGCAATGATGCCATCGGGGAGGTGCGGGTGCCCATGAGTTCAGTGAACCTGGGCCGGCCGGTGCAGGCCTGGAGAGAGCTGCAGACGGCTCCCAAAGAGGAGGTGAGCGTGCGTGGCCCCGCCCATCCCTACTCTGGACGATAACAGGCTAGCTCCACCTCCCTGGTGCCTGACTCTGGACCATTCCATTCCAAAGCCGGCAGGTGAGGGGCCGATTTGGGTGATAGGTTCCATTCCTCCTTTTAGCAGGAGAAACTGGGGGACATCTGCTTCTCTCTCCGCTACGTCCCCACGGCCGGAAAACTGACCGTCATTGTTCTGGAAGCTAAAAACCTGAAGAAGATGGATGTAGGAGGACTCTCAGGTGTGTGCAAAACAAAACATGGTGTGTGTGTGTGTGTGTATGTGTGTGTGTATGTGAGTGAGTGTTAGGGTTTATACTGCTGTGATAAAGACTCTGATTTAAAAAAAACGGGGAAGAAAACGTTTAATCTTACAGCTTTATTTTGTGACATTCGATCACAGACAGAAGTCAGGGCAGGAACTCAAGGAGAGCAGGAACCTGGAGGTAGGAGCTGCTGCACATGGGCAGAAAGGAGTGCAGCTTCCTGGCTTTCTCCCCATGGCTTTCTCAGCTTGCTTCTTATACATCCGGGACCATTTGTCCAGGGTTGACACTACCCACAGTGGGCAAGGTCCTCACATCAACACCCAATTAGGAAACTACCTCCTGCCTGCAGGCAACATCATGAAGGCATTTTCTCGTTTTTGGTTCACTCTTCTCAGATAACTCTGTAACTTCTCAGATAACTTGTATCGATTTGATAACAAAGCAACAACCATGACAAGCACCAATCAGGACAGGAGGTGTGTTTTTGACTAGGGGTTCTGATAGCTTCTTGACCTGGGAGGTCTCTTAGGGGATAGCAGAACCCAAACTGCTGTGGGATACAGGACTGATCCTATCCAGAAAAGGGACACCTGAGGGGTACATGGGGTGATTCTATCTGGGTCCAAAAGAGATTCTTCACGGCTTCCACACAGCCTGATCTTATGAGCCCAGCAGTGCGGAGTTAAAGGATGCCTTTCTTTGCCCCAGATCCCTATGTGAAGGTGCACCTGCTTCAGGGAGGCAAAAAGGTTCGGAAGAAGAAAACCACCATTAAGAAGAACACCCTGAACCCCTATTATAACGAGGCCTTCAGCTTCGAGGTGCCCTGTGACCAAGTGCAGGTGAGTGCAGCCATGTCCCTGATTTTACTGAGACAGCTCCACCACGGGAACCCCCAAGGATGGTAGCGGCAAAGGGAAAGGGGCCTGGGCATCAGTGAAGAACCAGCCCTAAGGTCTGAGGTCATATTTTTTGTCTCCATTTCCTCCTCTGGAGACCAGGAGGCCTTAGAACCTGGCCTTGGGCATGTCTCCCCTAAGCAAGACATGCATGTGTGGACAGTAAATGCCTGTCCCCAGCAAGGCCCGCCCCCAACAAACTTAGACCATCTAGTTCCTATTTTAAAGACTTTTGATCACCGCACCCATATCAAGGACTTGCATGTTTACCCTTCTTCTGAGTCCTGATCTCTAAGGAGGCCCCTACCAAGCTCTGGGCCATGGGTGTTGTGGGTTTATCTCTGTAGAAGTTGGGTGTTATGGCACATGCCTTTGATCCCAGCACTCCGTAGAGGCCAAGCTGCTCTACATAGCAAGTTCTAGACCAGGCACGGCTACATAGTAAGACCCTGTCTAAAACAGAAAAAAAAAAAAAAAAGGAAGGAAGGAAGAATTTACTTTTCAAAGGAACAAAAATTCCTGGGCACCTCTTTGTCTTTTCCAATTGCCACTCCTCCCTGCCCCAAACTCCCGTGGCAATGTCCCTACATAGCCTGGTCACAGGGAATGTCCTTGGTATGACCCCTACACCTTTCCCTATGCCTCCTTCCTTTCTCACCCTCTTCAGAAAGTCCAGGTGGAGCTGACTGTATTGGACTATGACAAGCTGGGCAAGAATGAGGCCATCGGGAGAGTGGCAGTGGGTGCAGCCGTTGGTGGGGCTGGCCTACGGCACTGGGCTGACATGTTGGCCAACCCCAGGCGGCCCATTGCCCAGTGGCACTCGCTGCGGCCCCCTGACCGAGCCAGGCCAATGGTTGCGCCCTGATCCCTATATCAGGCAAGCACCCGACCAGATCCCTCGCTCCCAGCCCATACACCTCTCCCCACAAGCCTCTCCAGACATTGCATCCGTTCCTACCTCCACACTGGAAATATTTCTAACTTCCAGCACCACTCCCGTGCCCCGAAGCCACAGTGATCCTGCGGGAAGGTGGTTAAGTCTGGCATCCCCTGCCCCAGGATCCTACCCTCTGCTTTGACAATCAGCTGCGAGGCCTGTTATCTCCTTTCTCCCAATCTCTTAGCTCTTCCCACACAGCTTAACCCCTGTACGCTGCTCCTGGGGCCAAATAAACACTCAGCAGCTTGGCGACTCAGCCCCCGTGTTCCTTGATGTGCGTACGGGGGAAGGAGGGCAGGACCCAGTGGCTGGAACCAAGAATGTCGCTGGCCTCCCAGCCCAAGGGCATGCCAGGTCAGGTTAACACTGAACACCTCGGACACCAACCCAGGGAAACCCACCCACCTACCACTAACCCATTCATATACTTATCCATTCTTTCTCTGAACCTCGGTTTCCTCATAAGAAGAGAAAGACTTGTGATGGTGATAATATCTATGGTGTGGCTGCTGTGAGGGGTCAGGGAGAACCCCCTTACCAGTAAATTAATTCGTCCATGTGCTCACCAGCCAGGTAAAGGTTGGACCACTGAGCTACACCCCAGCCCCTCATTGGGGGATTCTAGTTAGATGCTCTACCACTGAGCCACACACCCAGCCCCTCACTGGGCGATTCTAGGGAATCACTTTACTATTGATCCTCAACCTTGGTCATCTTTTTAACCTAAGTTTCCCAGTCTCTCCTTAACCCACGAGCTCAGACTTTGCTCCTCATGACTTACTCTTATCAAGGAAACAAAGTAGGTAGGTTTCCAACTGAAATCTTCAGAAAGCCCATGACCTGAAGTCTCAAGAGCTCACCTTCATTCTACACTGAAGTCTCTGAAGAAACGACGGCCACACCACCCTCAATGGCCTGACCTTACCTGTGATAAGGTAGTTTCTTGAGGAAGAGCCGATGGCACCCTTCCCCTCCCTCTTTCAACACAAGTTGCTTCTCATCCTATTTCTGGGAGGATGATTACTTACCCAACTTTATCTCTCCCCAGGCAGGATTTGGTGTGATGGACAGGTCTCTGCTGTTTGAGAATTCAGCCCTCTGAACAGTGGGTTAAGTAGGAAATGGGGGCATGCAGTATCCCCAGATACTAGGGAAGGACTATACATTTGACCTCTGAGCTTCCTGGCAACCAATGAGCAAGGAAATCAGATCAGTTAACATGGATTATTGTGTCCATGAGATTTAGAAAGTCTCCACAAAATCACCGGGCAGTGGTGGTGCATGCCTTTAATCCCCGCACTCGGGAGGCAAAGGCAGGAGGATCTCTGTGAGTTCGAGACCAGCCTGGTCTACAAGAGCTAGTTCCAGGACAGGCTCCAAAACCACAGAGAAACCCTGTCTCGAAAAAGAACAACAACAACAAAAAAATCAAACAAACAAAAAAAGGAGAATGAAAAACAAAACAACAAAAAAAAAAACCAAACCAAAACAACCAACCAAACAAACAAAAAGAAAGAAAGAAAGAAAGAAAAAGAAAGAAAAAAGAAAAGAAGACAGAAAACTAGATAATGTCCATAAAATTCTAGCAGTGGTTTCTCCTGTGCGACTGTGTGCATTACTCGTAAGAAGGCCATAATTATTATTGGGGCTGGAGAGATGGCTCAGTGTAAGAGCACTAGCTGCTCTCCCAGGAGTCCTGAGTTCAATTCCTAGTAACCACATGGCAGCTCACAACCATCTATAATAGGATCTGATGCCCTCTTCTGGCGTGCAGGCATATGTGCAGATAGAGCATTCATTCTTAAAAATATAAATAAATAAAATTTAAAAAGAAGATAGTATTATCTACAATGAACTACTACCACCACTTACTGCCAATATTGCTCTACAGAAAATTCATGATAAATACAGTATTTATTCTTATTGGCAAGTGAAGAAAATTTCTGCAGTTTGCAATGGGTCAGATAGCCAAGAAGTTTGACTTTAAGTTCTGGTACTTGAACCTGTTATGTGTTTTCTTTTTTTTTTAAGATTTATTTATTTTACTATTTTGTGCACATGAATGTTTTGCCTGCTTCTTTGTGCACCGTGTATGTGCCTGATGCCCACTGAGGTCAGAAGAGGGCATTGGATCTGTGTGACTAGAGTTAGTAGGCCTCTGTGAATCACCGTGTGGATGCTGGGAAGGACAATGTGCTCTTAACTGCTAGGCTAACTCTCTAGTCTCTAAATCTGTTAAGATTTAGGTTAAGATCTTGGGGTCTCGGTTTTCCATCTCAGCAAGAAAGCAAACCAATCAGAGGAGACTATTACAAATAACCACCAATATTGAGAATTAAATCCACGGTCTGGAGAGATGGTTCAGCAGTTAAGAGCTCTTGATGTTCTTGCAGGGGTCCTGGGTTTGGTTCCTAACATCCATACATTGAATCATGCTATCCATAATTGGAGTTCCAGGAGATCTGATGGCTTCTTCTGACCTCCACAGGCACCAGACACACATGTGGTACACATATGTGTAGCTAAAACATACATGTATCAAAGGCATGATGCACATAGTCATAGCACTTTATTCCATAGCACTCGGGAGGCAGAGGCAGGTGGATCTCCGTGAGTTCGAGGCCAGCCTGGTCTGAAGAATAGACACAGCTACATGATAGAGAAGCCATCCCTCAAAAAAAAAAAAAAAAAAAAAAAAAAAAAAGAAAGAAAGAAAAGAAAAAGAGAAATCTAATATTTTTTAGATAGTGAAATCCAGAGAATGTTGAGAAATTTAGGGAGTTCAGGGAGATCTTTTCTGGGGTGACATTCGAATGACATGGTAAGGAGGGGTGACATGCATAACTATAAGGGAGAAATAGAATGAAATATTATCCCACCCCAAAAAGAAATGAAGTGTGCTATTCGAGTACTTGCTGAATTCAATCCTGGGCACCCATATAAAAGGCAGGCAAGGCTGAGAGCACCGGTAATACTACCACTGGGGAGCGGAGAGACACAGCTTCAGGGAGCAGCCTAGCAGAAACGATGAACTTCCAGTCTAGTGAGAGACAGCTCAAGGAAATCAGGCAGACAGTGATAAGGCAGACACCAGACACATTCCTCTGGCCTCTACATTTTTGTGGGCACAAGCATCCACATCATGCATGCATACAATACAAAACACACATGAAGGAATGACATTACTAATTTATATTTCATCATGAACCTGGAATTATATATTTCAAATTATATATTTTAGTAGTATAACAAATACTGCTTTTTAAAGATACGTTTCTTTTTATTTTATGTGTATGAGTGTTTTCCTTGCACCATGTGACTGTATGCCCTCAACGGCCAGAAGAGGGCAGAAGAGGACATCAGATTCCCTGGAATTGACGTTGCATACAGAGGGTTGTAAGCCAGCTAGCCACCTTGTTGGCATCTAAGCCCAGGTCCTCTGAGCCCAGCAGCCCTGGCTGCTCTTGATGACTGAGCCATCTCTCCAACCTCTCCATATATAATCAAGCTTGAACTTTTAACCCTGCTTCCTATCCATGACCGCCCCCTCCACCCACCTCTGCCACTGATTGAATTATAGTCATGTGCTATCATACCTATTTTTATGTGGTGCTGGGGATGGAATGCAGTACTTCAAGGCTGCTTATCAAGAGCGCTATCAGCCGGGTGGTGCACATGTGGTACACATATGTGTAGCTAAAACATACATGTATCAAAGGCATGATGCACATAGTCATAGCACTTTAATCCCAGCACTGGGGAGGCAGATGCAGGCGGATCTCTGTGAGTTCGAGACCAGCCTGGTCTACAAGAGCTAGTTCCAGGACACGCTCCAAAACCACAGAGAAACCCTGTCTCGAAAAACAAAACAAAAACAAACAAACAAACAAACAAGAGCGCTATCAAACTGCTATCAGCCCTGAAGTTATTTTTTCTGTAGCATTGTTTCCTTTATTGTTATTTTTTTTTCCATTCTAGTAAATTCTGTTCATTGCTAGGGCCTGAGAGACCAACGTTAGGTATCGCCCCAGGAGGGAGTTTTATTTTTAATTTATGTTTTAAATTGTTATTGTTTATGTGTGCGAGTGTGTG
>NW_026068226.1:599645-610468 GCF_014885135.2 Alexandromys fortis
GAGAGAGGGGGAGGGAGAGAGAGAGAGAGAGAGAGAGAGAGAGAGAGAGAGGTGTTTGTGGGTTCCCAAAGAAGCCAGAAGAAGGCGTCCGATCCCTGGGAGCTGGAAGTTGTGATCCCCCTGTTGTGGATGCTGAGAACTGAATTCTCCAGTACTCAAGGAGAGCAGCAAGTGCCCTTAACTACGGAACCGTGCTGGTATTACAGGTCTTTGCCACAGCACCAGCTAAGGATTCAATATTGAGTAATGACTGTGATTAGCAGCCTGAAAATTTACTGATCAGGGACCTGCTTTCCACCCGTTGAGGCCTGTATTCAGTCAGAGCCCAGGTGTGAACGAAAAAGGAAAACAAATCTGAAGGCACCAGTCTGGGCTCCGCGTTATAGTTTGGATTTATAGAGCTTCAGAGCCCAGGTGTGAACGAAAAAGGAAAACAAATCTGAAGGCACCAGTCTGGGCTCCGCGTTATAGTTTGGATTTATAGAGATTCCATTCGAAGCCAGGGGTGATAGCTCACGACTTAAAACCCAGAAGTCAGATGAGTGAGACAGGAGGATTGCTGCAAGTTCGGAGTAACTCGAATACAGAGGGACGCTGTCTCATTAAAAAAAAAAAAGAGCAGAAAAAAAAGATTTTGTTCAGTTCTAATGTAAATAGAAGCAGCGAGTTAAGCCCTTTCCTTCCTAGAAATTTGAACTGATCCAGATTCCGCCCTCCTCTAACTGGGGTATCGTCATGACAACCGCGTCCGGCGTCCTGTTCCGGACCACGCCTAGCCGTCCCTCGGCGCTTCTAATTGGTCAAACGTTCGTAGTGAGCGGCGCCTTTTCACGTTCATTGGTCAATTGATAACAATGATGCAAGACCACATGCTCCTATTGGCTGACTTCTCATAGAGGGCGGAGCCTCTAGAAAACAGTTTGTGCGGGCTTTCTGGAGCTCAACACAGCACTCTGCAAAAGAGGATCTACCTCCGGATATTTGGAAGGGTAAAGGTGAGGGGATCAACCTGGAGGTGAAGGGGCAAGAAGCGAGGGGCAGTGAGAAAGGGATCGGGTGGACAAATGAGTTCCCAGGATCCCTGTGCCGCAGGGCGATGACCACACCTGCGGGCTCCGGCGCCGGCTTAGGCTCTGTGTCCTGGTGGGGTCTGTCCCCAGCGCTAGACCTACAGGCTGAAAGTGAGTCTCTCTACCTCAGGACCACATGCGGTCTTAGACAGAAGTGCCTTTCCAACCCCCATGTGTGCACCCCTCATAGCAGTTGTGTTCATGGCAGGGGATGTGTGTGTGTGTGTGTGTGTGTGTGTGTGTGTGTGTGTGTGTGTGTGTGTGCGCGGCTTTGGGAGAGGAGCACCCCCACAATCTTCTTTGATGATATCGAATGCCATAATGCAGAGGTACAACTGCCTTTGGAACCCAGGCTGGGGTACCAAGCTTGCTGGATTCGTAGCTTCTAAAGGCAGCTGCAGGAAATGAAGATTAGGAAGCTGGCCCCTGCCCGCTATTGTCTTGCCAGGTCCTCCCGTGGACCCAGAGTCACAGGCAGCGACAGAGCACAAGATCCCGGAGTTGGATGCCCTGCTGTTAGGCTCTGTGGATGGGCGACACGTGCTGCGGACGCTATCCAGGGCGGCTCTCTGGCCTCTCAGGAGGTTCAATGTGAGCTGGGGTTCTGGGGGTGTGGATGGGACAGGATGAACTGAGAGCCCAGATTCCTGAGCCCTTATGAGAAGAGAGAATAGGAATGAAAATTTCCGGGTCCTAGAGGAAAAGTGCTTGAGACTAGGCTGTGGGTCTGAGGAGATGGAAGCTGGAGGCCTCAGACCCATGCATGTCCTGGGGAAGTAAGGGTCTGGGGTTTGGGACTCCTGGGCTTCAGAAAGAGGGAGAGCCCAAAACCAGGTATCCAGTTGTGGTGCGAGGGATGGTTTGGAATCTAGACTTATGGCTGAAGAAGGAACTGGCAAGCTGGACTTAGTGTTTCTTTCTTTTTAAAAAAAAATTATTTATTTATATGTGTGTGCTCTGATGTATACTCACATGCCAGAAAAGGGTTTCAGATTCTATTATAGATGGTTGTGGGTGCAAACTGCACTCAGGATCTCTGGAAGAGGAGCTGGTGCTCTTAACTGCTGAGCCGTCTCTCCAACCCCTGGACCTAGTATTTCAAGCCTGTCATCACAGCTGCTCAGGAGGCTGAGACAGGAGAAGCATCTCAAGTTCAAAGCCATCCTGAGCTGCAGAGAGTTGAAGGCCAGGGTTCAATGATGACCGAGTGAGACCTTGCCTCATAATAGGAAGGAAAACAGAAAAAGAGAGCTGGGAAATGTAGCTCAGTGGGGGAGTGCTGCCTTGGCTTGTACATAGCCCCTGGTTGTGTTCCACCGTAGGGGTGGAGGGTGGGTGCAGGAGGCTAGTCTTCTCGGCTCCTAGACCTGTAGAACTGTCTTGTCTGTAGTCCCTCCAGTTTTATGTGCTGGAGAATAATCTAGAAGCTGTGGCACGACACATGCTGATCTTCAGCCTAGCCCTAGAGGATCCCGAGAAGATGGGGCTTCAAGGTCAGTTGCCGAGACCCTAGCATCCAAATTCAAGACTCTTTCCTCTCCCTTCAAAGATACTGGCCTTCTGGAGATGGGATGGGCATGGCGCAGGGGCGGGCAGATCTCTGTAAGTTCAAGGCCAACCTGGCTCACAGAGTGAGTCCCAGACCAGCCTGGGAATATAGTGAAACACAAAACACAAAATAAGGGTTCTGGAGAGAAGAACCAGAGGCCCTGAGTTCAATTCCCAGCAAGCACATGGTGGCTCACATCTATCTATAATAGGATTTGATGTCCTCTTCTGGCATGCAGGTGTACATACAGAGCATTCATACATTAAAAAAATTAACTAAATAGGTAAAACTTTGGGGATGTAGCCCCCTGGTATGGTGGCACAGGTTGTCACAGCACTAGGGAGGAGGCTAGGAGGTTCAGAAGTTCAGGCTGTCCTTGGCTACATAGAGTTCTAGGTTCTGCGGGATGCATAAAATGCCATTTCGAAAACCAAACAGAGGCTATGGAACTGGCTCAGTTAGTAAAGGTGCTACCGAGCTCGGTGATCTGAGTTTCATTTCTGGACTCACTTGGGTAGGACGAGAGAACTGACTCCTGGGAGTTGTCATCTAGCTGGGTGGTGATGGCGCTTAGCTGGGTGGTGGTGGCGCATGCCTTTAATCCCAGCACTTGAGAGGCAGAGGCAGGTGGATCTCTGTAAGTTACAGTCCAACCTACTCTACAGAGTGAGTTCCAGGACAGCCAGGGCTACGCAGAGAAACCCTGTCTCAAAAACCAAAAACAACCCAAAATTTCAAGAGGCTTGAGGCTATAGGCCAGCTTGCCTTGCCTCCGTGAAGTCCCAGCTTCGATCTGCGGTGCTGGGTGGTGGCTGCAGCTCCTGAACTGGTGAAGTTTGCCACATCTTCCATTCAGCCTCCTCCTTCCCACCTCCCTCCAGAGCGGAGTGAGACCTTCCTGGAGCTGTGGGGGAACGCGCTGCTGCGACCCTCAGTAGCTGCCTTCGTGCGCGACCAGGCTAGCCGCCTGTCTCATCTAGTCCCTGAACCTGATCGCCTGGAGGAGCAACTACCCTGGCTCAGCCTCCGGCCGCTCAAGGTGCCACAGCTGCCCACCTCTGGGATGGAAGGAGCATGGCCTGTGGGAAGAACGGAGATGACTCCTACTATTGGGTCATAGGGTTAGGGGAGCCTTTTCTCGCTGAGTTTCTCTCTCTCTCTCTCTCTCTCTCTCTCTCTCTCTCTCTCTCTCTCTCTCTCCCTCTCCCTCCTCATTCCCACTTATAATGGACTGAAGAGAAACCTTCCCTGTATCTCTGGCTATCTCCATGTGTCCGTGGCTGTGCAGTTCCGCGAGCGGGATGCCCTGGAGGCCGTGTTCCGCTTCTGGTCAGGAGGGGAGAAGGGACCCGAGGTGTTTCCCATGAGTCGCCTTTGGGACTCGAGGCTGCGCCACTACCTGGGTTCCCGCTACGATGCCCGGCGTGGTGTTGCAGACTGGGACCTGCGCATGAAGCTGCATGATCGAGGGGTAAGGGAGCCTGGGAGCAGGTGGCCGGCATCTGAGTCCTGAGTGAAGCAAGAGGGCTGGGACTTTGACCCCAGGTCTGAGGAAGGAGGACTGGGGTCTGAGGGAGAGTGATTCCTATAGGAATAGAGTTGGGGTTCCTATACCAGATTGACCATCAAGTCCTTTTCCATCATCAAGGCCCAAGTCATCCACATCCAGGAATTCCGACGCTGGAGGGACACAGGTGTTGCGTTTGAACTTAGAGACTCAAGTGCCTACCACGTGCCCAACAGGACCCTGGCGTCGGGTCGCCTCCTGAGCCACGTGCGTGTCTACCCCCAGGCTTGCTCTGAGTCTTTTAGTTCAACCTATGAGTCAAGGTCACTCGCGATCTCATTTTCCCGTTTTTTTTTCCAGCGTGGGGAACGCGTGGCAGCGCGCGGGTACTGGGGGGATATCGCCACGGGCCCCTTTGTAGCTTTTGGCATCGAGGCAGACGACCAGAGCCTCTTACGGACGAGTAACGGACAACCGGTCAAGGTGTGTGGCCGACGGGGCTGGGGTTCAGCCCAGTAGGCAGGTTCCTGCCTTCTGTCTTCCAAGTCCTGCCCCTTCCGCCAAATGCCTGTTTGAGCTCCATCCCTCATTTCGGTCCGGTGTCTCCAAGTAACAGGTTCTGTCCCCAACCTCTTGGACCCCACTTGGGAGCGCTACGATCCAGTTCTCTTACTATGTCCTAAACCCAGCCCTGGGAAAGCGACAAGAAATTCTAGCTGTCACCTGTGCACAGTAAGCCCGGCCCCAGCCAATCTAGGCCACCCCCGTAAGGTTCCTAGGCTAACATAGGGGCCCCTCGCCTTTTCTCCTGGGCAGACTGCAAGCGAGATCACGCAGCACAATGTTACAGAGCTGTTCAGAGAAGTGGCCGCCTGGAGGGGCCCGAGAGCCATCCAGGAGTACCTGGAGTCGCCCGAGCCGGATGGTAGGAAGCCAGCAGCTGCAAACTTCAGATGGGCTGTTTTTTCCCCAATTTTGGATGGATCTAATTTGGAATATCTGGGCAGTTGGCCTCTCTTTGATGTCTGTTCTCTTTTTCTCTCTTTTCCCCCCCTTTCCTAAATCCTGACACCACCACTAGGAGAATTCTCAGTCCTCTGTAGAGGTCTAACTGGAAACTGTCTAGATTCCCCCAGACATGCTCGCCACATGAATCCTGCCTTTCGCTCTTAACTATTCCATCCCTTAGCTCATCCCTTCCTAAGAGCCTGTTCCTCTATTCAAAATGGGTCTCTGCCTCATGGGCCCACCTCCCCAGATTTGTGGGAATCCAGCTCAGAGAAAGGATGAAAAGGGGGGGGGGCTTCTAGAAGGACAAGGAAAGTGAACAAGATAGCTCAGCAGGGAGCAGTGCTTGCCATCAGGGTATTGCAACCCAAGTTCGATCCCTGGGATGCAAGTAAAAGTGGAAGGAGAGAGCAGACTCCAAAATGTTGTCACCTGACCTTTCACACGCACACTGAGGAACACACCATCACCAAAAAATAACTCTAAAGAAAAAGCCAAGAAAGCGAGGAGGCGTGGTCATGCATGTCATCCCAGCATTCAGGAGACTGAGACAGGAAGAAATGCCTGCTCTTGGTAACAAATCCAGACATCATCAGCAACAAGATGAGAACCTGTCACAAAACAAAAACAAAAGTAGAGAACAAGGAACTCCATTATTTGTTTGTCTGCCCACTCGTGTGTCTTTTTGACTACCTCCGTTAAGATTTAGATTTTGTGTGTATATGCACATACACGTGTAGGTGCTGTCAGAGACCACAAGAGGGCGCATATCCCTAGAAAGGAGTTAGAGGTGGTTATAAACAGTCCAACATGAGTTTTGGTGCTAGGTACAAAGAGTAGCACACTCTCTTAGCAGGGTAAGTCTTCTCTCCAGCCCCAGAACTGATGTTTTTCTTCCCTTTTCTTGCAGCGCCTACTCGAGAACCCTTTACTATGCACTTTCTGTCCCTCGAGTCTTCGCAGACTCTCCACCATAAGACCTGCTACAAGGGCCGGTTCCAACTGCTCTATGTGTCCTGTGGGTAAGCAGGACACAGGTGTGCCCATAGAGACCTAGCATCAGGCCCGGTTTCTTCTTTCTCGGGATCCAGGGATCAGTTTTACAGTCTCCACGTGCTCAGGGCCTTCGTCCTTACCCGTGTGTCACAGCTCCTAGAATCCGCAGGCTGGCCCATCTTCTCAAGCCCTAAGCTTGGGGCCTTTTCTCTTCGCAGGATGGTCCATCTTCTCAGCCCTGAGCTTGGGGCTTGCGTGGCCCCTGGAGGAAACCTGGTTGTGGAATTAGCTCGGTGAGCCAGAGAGGAGCAGGGTGGGAAGGTCCCAGCCGGGCCCCAAACCCAGTTTTCTCACATGCGGTTTCCTGAACCAGGTACTTGGTGGACCTGCGGCCCAAGGAGTTGAAGGCGTTTTCTGACCGTGTTGAGGAGATAGCGCGGGCAGCTGGGTTCGCCCCTCATACAGGGGCCACCCCCTCGGAGACCTTTCTGCGCTTTTACAAGTTAGGGAACTCTACTATGGGTAGTGGAGACTCAGCTGTGGAATCTGCATTGGTGCCCTGTAAAGTCCCAGCCCCTCCTCTAGAAGCGATAAACCCACTCCAGGCTGACCTTGTCCCTCCTCTAGAAGCGATGAGCCCACCCCAGGCTGACCTTGTCCCTCCTCTAGAAGTGATGAGCCCACCCCAGGCTGACCAGGCTTCTCCTCTAGAAGTGATGAGCCCACCCCAGGCTGACCACACTTCTCCTCTAGAAGCGACGAGCCCACCCCAGGCTGACCAGGCTTCTCCTCTAGAAGTGATGAGCCCACCCCAGGCTGACCACACTTCTCCTCTAGAAGCGATGAGCCCACCCCAGGCTGACCAGGCTTCTCCTCTAGAAGTGATTAGCTCACCCCAAGCTGATCAGGCCCCTTCTCTAGAAGCGAAGAGCCCACCCCAGGCTGACCTTGTCCCTCCTCTAGAAGCCATGAGCCCACCCTAGGCTGACCATGCCCCTCCTCTAGAAGAGATGGGCCCACCCCAGGTGTTTACCTGGCCACTCCTCTAGAAGCAATCAGCTTGACCCAGGCTGACCTGGCCCCTCCTCCGGAAGTGATAAACCCAGCCATGGCTATATCCACAGTGAATACACCTCCCAAACCCAGGAACTAAGCGGTCCCCCTTTAACCACTGAAGCAGGCCCAGGACTGACACCGGCTCGTATAAGCCGCCCTCGGCCGTCGCTGGCTGGAATGCTGTTTTACTCTAGGTTCTTTCTCAACCCCAGTGATAGGACGAGAATTTTAGATTCCTTTCCCGAACCACTCAGCTCTATGATTAGGGTGGTGGTGGCCCTAGATTGTTCTCTGAGGTATCCTGAGGCTGATCCCTGGCTGGGCGCACCACCCTGAGTTCCAGGTCTTCTCCTTTGCCTTGGGCCTGTCTCTCCTGACATGCTACTGTTGGGAAGGATGAGGACACCGCCCCCCCCCCCCCGCAATGTGGTTCAAATAAAGAGCCCAGGGTCACCTCTGTGTGTCTGTCCTCAATCGGTGTCCAGTGCCGGGAGAAGTGTGGGGGAGAAAGGGAGGAGGGCCAAGTAGAAGCCCTATTTGTGGGTTTACAAATGAACTTGGTCGTGTTTCACAACCTGGGGTCAGACACATGAGCATTCAAACTAAACAAGCTATGGTCACTGAAGCTGACCCCCAAATAGAGGAGACACAAGAAATTCTAGGCCCCCGAAAGACTGCAGTTTAGGGAGGGACCAGGGCTTGGACCCCTAGGTGTGAAGGAGGAAGGACGGGCCTGGATTTCTGGGTGTGAACAGGGGAAGTTGAAGTCTGGACTCTGGACTTGGAGAGAAGAGGGGGCTGGCTTCCAGATTTTCCAGAGTCTGAGGGAGGAGGGAGCTGGGTCACCAGAGTCAGAAGGAGGGGGGTGTGGACCTCGGGCACCTTGGTCATCCAACTGGGGCTCTGCACACTCCTCCCCTCACACCCTGTTATCTCTTGTCCTGGGCAGGGGAGGAGACTGCAGTATATTTAGTCTTTGTCCTCGCCCCTTATCTCAGTGTCCTCAGTGAGGCTCGAGCAGCCCAGAGGGGACCCAACCTCTAGAGACCTCCAAGGTCGCTGGGGACACCCCTCCAGGACCCTCCAGGAAGCTCTGATCCCTTTCTCTCTCTTGAGGGATCAGCATGGCAGACGAGTAAGTGAATCTTGGTAACCTTGGACTGGATCCCCAAGGAACGGGGAGAGGAGTAATCGGGCGATTCCAGGGCGCTTGGCCTGAGATGGTAGAAGGCAAGGGTGGTTAGATTTCTGAGTGGAAATAAGTAAGCATTTGAGAATCAGACCCCCAGGGTCCGAGGGAGTGAAAGTTAGTAGCCCCGACCTCTTGGTCAGTAGGAGCCCTGTCATTGATTGCCTCTTCACGATTTCTCTCCCTTCAGGAGCGATGCGGTGAGCGCTGTGAACTAAGAAGTGGAGCAGGGAACCCTGGGCCCAGAGTGGGCGCTGCAAGGGACTGGGGCGCGGTGGGCGGGGGAACCTGCAGCTGTAGGTGAGGGTCCCGGGAAGGACAGGGTGAGAGGGTTTAGGCAGTGATTGTAGTCTGCTCCACCTCCAGGCTGGGGACCCTCAGCCGGCACCAGCCCCTATCCGACGCCGCTCCTCTGCCAACTACCGAGCCTATGCCACGGAGCCACACGCCAAGGTGGGCCGGGGTCCTAATGGGTGGGGTCACCGCTGGGCGGGGCTTCTGGATGCAGACTCCTCAGGGACCAGGGAGGGGCGGCACCAAGGCCTTGACGGGGGTGGCAGGACTCTGGTGATGGATGGAGCCCGATTGGTGGGGCAGAATTTCTGAAAGGTGCAGGTTGGGCTTGGTGACAGTTGCCTGGGGGTGGGACTTCGCTGCCCACAGCAAGGCATAGGCGATGGGGTGGGGAGCGGTGGATAGATGGGCAGTGTGTAGCTCTGGTTAGAGCCCAAGCTTCCGGTGAACTCAGCGTTCTAGCTGAAGAACGGGTGGCCCAAATGTACCTGTACTCGAGTGAGAGGTGGGGCCTTGCAGCTTTGGGACCTCTCGCTGACCTTTCTCCATGTCATTCTGGCAGAAAAAGTCTAAGATCTCCGCCTCGAGGAAACTTCAGCTGAAGGTGATGACGTGCTCAGAGGGGCAGGGCCTTTATGGGCGGAGCTTTTCTGGGTGTGGTTTCATTTGGGAGTGTGTCATGACGTCTCCTCCCCGCCCCCCCCCCCCAATATGTGTGCGCAGAAACGAGACAGTTTTTGAGTAAAAGATACCAACTTGGATGTTCTGTCTCTCTGGAAGATGGAGGGAATTTTTTTGTTGCTATGCTCTTGGGAACACTCTTGTCTTCAACCGTTCTGCAGACTCTGATGCTGCAGATTGCGAAGCAGGAGATAGAGCGTGAGGCAGAGGAGCGACGTGGAGAGAAAGGGCGCGTTCTGAGCACTCGGTGCCAGCCTTTGGAGTTGGATGGGCTGGGCTTTGAAGAGCTTCAGGTATCAGCTCAGAAAGCAGGGATTCCTGCCGAACCTGGGGCCGGAGGTTCCATGTTTCGGATCTGGCAACCCTTGGGTATCAGGAGCACAATCACGGTTTCCCGTTTCACTCGGGACCTTATGCCAAGCAATACAGACAGCGTTACAACATCCAAAACCCAGTGTATTTCTCCAGCCGTTCCCCGCCAAGTCTCAGGATTCTTGGTTCCTAGCCATATTACTTGAAGTTCCCTGGAGTTCACGCCAATGTTGTTTCCTTCCAGCTCCTGCTTCCTCAGGCCCAGGAGTCCAGATATCAGCACTCCTCTCGCAAACTCAGGAACCTAGCGCCCAAGCCTCCTCCCTCAGACCCAGGGATCCAGAGCCCAATCCTCCTCCTTCAGACCCAGGGATCCAGAGCCCAGGCCTCCTCCCTCAGACCCAGGGATCCAGAGCCCAGGCCTCCTCCCTCAGACCCAGGGAACCAGAGCCCAGGCCTCCTCCCTCAGACCAGGGAACCCACTCTCCAGCCTCTCTCTCAACACACATGCACTTTTTTCATCAGGACTTATGCCGGCAGCTCCATGCTCGGGTGGACAAAGTGGATGAGGAGAGATACGATGTGGAAGCAAAAGTCACCAAGAACATCACTGAGGTGGGAATCTTGGGGAGTCTGGGCACCCTCACAGTAGACTGCCATCCCCAGGTCTGTGGCTTCAGGCTGAGAGCTATGGCTGTCTGGGCTTGAGAACTCGGAGCAGAAAGCAGTTAGCGGCGTGCCTACACCGTGGGAAAGGAAGTTGTTTCAGCAGAGAGACGGCACAAGGCAGCATGACTGGACTATTGAATAGTAAATTAATTGAGACCCTGTCAGGGAGTCAAGATCTGCACATTGCTGGGCTGGGCTGTTAGAAGCTTTGATGGGGCCGGAAACATCCAAAAGAGCATGCATGCAGTTGGAGGCATTTTCTCTTTCTTTCTTTCTTTCTTTCTTTCTTTCTTTCTTTCTTTCTTTCTTCCTTCCTTCCTTCCTTCCTTCCTTCCTTCCTTTCTTTCTTTCTCTTCTTTCTTTCTTTTTTTTTTTTTTTTTGAGAAAGAGTTTCTCTGTAGCTTTGGAGCGTGTCCTGGAACTCGCTCTGTAGATCAGGCTGGCCTTGAAGTCAGAGAGATTGGCCTGCTTCTGCCTCCCCAGTGCTGGGAT
>NW_026068226.1:612133-698249 GCF_014885135.2 Alexandromys fortis
AGAGAGAGAGAGAGAGAGAGAGAGAGAGAGAGAGAGAGAGAGAGAGAGAGAGAGAGAGAGAAACACAAAAAGAGACACTCAGAAGGATGGAGAAAGACATATGACCCAGACACAGAAAGGCAGAGTCAGCTGGCCAGTGGTGGTGCACGCCTTTAATCCCAGCACTTGGGAGGCAGAGGCAGGCAGATCTCTGTGAGTCTGAGGCCAGCCTGGTCTACAAGAGCTAGTTCTAGTACAGGCTCCAAAGCTAAGGAGAAACCCTGTCTTGAAAACCAAACCAAAAAGAAAAAAAAGAAAAGAAAAAGAAAGGCAAAGCAGAAACAGAGCTGCAGGTGACTACACACAGACACCCCAGGAACACATAAGGACCAAAACATGGAACTGGAACTGTGTTAACCCCAGCACTGCCGAGGTGCAGGGCTGAAGGATCAGGAGTTCCAGCTACCCTTAGCCACATAAATGAGTTTGAGGCTGGATTGGGCCACATGAAATCTCAAATCTTTCCTTACCCCCTGCCCTCGAAACAAAACAAAAAATGCAGAATGTCACGCAGGAACAAACCCAAAGATGCAGTTTGAGGCGTGGAGGAACACGCTTTCAGGGCGGCCATGGATTCCCTAGAGTTCAAGGTCATGGCTTGGCTGAGAAGGGGAGGGCCGGAGGATACTAAAAAAGACCTGTGTCAGATGGAAAGAGCAGGGGCTGGGAGGGTGAGGGCTCTCGAGCCTGACACCCCATCCTCCCCCTCCTCCCCACACCTGCTTCCCAGCTTTAGCAGCCTGTTGTCACCGTGGTGGAATCCCGGTGGCAGACAAAGGGGTGGGGGTGGGGACGGGAGACAGTTGGACTGAGACAGAGAGGGGAGAGATGGAGGAACAGAAACACACACACAGAGAGAGAGAGAGAGAGAGAGAGAGAGAGAGAGAGAGAGAGAGAGATGCAGACTGGGCTAGAGGAGAAGTTTGAGAAAAGCCAAGTAGAGAAAAAAGCAGGAAGCCTTGCTTAGACCCCCCCTTTTGCCATTAAGCCCTTTTTCCTATACTGTTTCCATTCCTGGGGACTCCAAAGCCCAGAATACTGCTGGTGTCCTAAGAGAGCTTGTGAGATGCCTGACCCAGCCTGGAATCTAGGGCAATGTTGACTGAATCCAACAGGAATCTTGAAGCAGATGGCAGGGGTTGGACCCCAAAACTGGAGCCAGAGAGGGCAGGACAGGCTCTGAGCATGGGGGATGGACAGAGGAATCCTAGCCCCCTCCTCCAACCCGGGGGCGGGGCAGAGCATCCAGCTATAAACCCAGGGGGTGCGTCACTGTCCCCAGAAGCATCAGATCCCCTCTGCAGCATCAGTGGACCCAGCCTTAGGTAACTGGGTTCTCGGTTCTTCACACAGATGTCTTTGGGGGTGGGCAGGATAAGAGTGGGAACCAGGTGTGAAAGTGAGGTCAGAATCTCCCCCTTCTCCTCCTCCTTTTCCTCCTCTTCCCTTCCTCCTCCTGCTTTGAGACAATCTCATTCTGTAGCCTAGGCTGGCCTTGAGTTTACAGCAATCATTCTGCTACCTTAGTGTTGAGATTGTAGGCAGCAGCAACCCAGCTAAGCCTGAGCCTTTAGGAGGACTTGGAATGGCAGGGGTGGAGGGGTAGATTTGTGGGTTATGGATTCTGGGGGTGCTCTTCTTAACATGGTGGAGGATGCATTTGGAAGACAGAGGTACGTGAATCTCTATGAGCGCAAATCTAGGCTGGTTTACAAAGAGAGTTCATGGTTACACAGTAATATTGTCTCAAAAAAATTTGGAGGTCTCAGAGGCTGGAGGAACCACAGAATCTGTGCTTGAAGGGCAAATGGCTCCTGTATTAAGGTTTGGGAAATCTCGAGGTATGAGGAACTGGGGAAGAACTTGGGCCTGAGGTCTCTAGTACAGGTCGGAAGTCCCAATACTCAAGAGATTGAAGCAGGAGGATTTTTAGTTTGGGGCCAGCCTGAAAAACAGACTATTTGGAAGGGTGACATTGTAATCCCAGGTGCTGCAGATGGGACTTCTGGGTTTGGGTGTCAGGTTCTATTTGACGATCTTATACCCTGAGGTCTTATATCTGGGGTTCAGACAGGTGCAGGCTGTGATCTGGCACTCAGGGAGGCAGAAAATCAGGAATTGAAGGGCATCCTTGGCTACATAGTGAGTTCAAGGCTAGCTTGTGTTATTAGAGACCCTGTCTCAACACCCCCTCCCCAATCTTGTGGGTCTTGGAATGTAAGGGCCCACACATGTGCTCGTATGAACTGGGCACCTGATAATCTAGAGATACTAGGATTTCTTGGTCTCACATAACAAGGGCACAGGACTTGGATCTCAGAATCTGTGGGTACCGACTTCTGAAGGTCTCAATGTGGAGACTTTCAGGCCCGGAGGAACAGAATTTGGGGGAGGGAGTTGCGGTCTTTAGGAGGTCAGGCTGAAGCTGCTTTTGATGGATGCACACACATCCCTGAGCAGAATGTAGGCGAAAGGAAAATAGACACGGGAGGAATGCTAGGTGAGCAAGGGGCTGTGGTAGGAGAGGGGCAGAGGTGGCGGACGCCCCACTAATCTAGTTCCTTATTGGGAAATGTCCTCTGTTTCTCTGTCTGTGACATTCCCTCAAAATAGCACCAGGGGTGGGGCAGCTATTGTCTTCAAACCCTGTCCCTTTTCCAATACCTCCTAATCCCTTCGGGGATCAGGTTCCCGTGGACCTGTCAGAGGACAAAAGAAGACAGCTGGGAGAGGGGGCAGGGTAGGCAGGACTGGGGCCGGCTTCCCTGAGCTGGAATGCTGGATGCCAGCCTTCCCTGCTCTGACCCAGAGGTCCAGACCCCATCGCACCTCCCTCAGCCCCAGTAGTCCAGGCATCAGCCCTCTTCCCTTGGGGACCCTATCCTACTCAGCCTCTCTTCTCTGTTCTGCAGGCCACTCCAGAATGTCAGACACGGAAGAACAAGACTACGAGGAGTGAGTGATGGCCTCTGGCAGGATTGGGGGCTTGGTGAGGGGAGATCATTCCGAGATGTCTAACTGTCCCCTCTCTCCCCTTCCCTCCTTGTCCATGTTTCTAGGGAGCAGGCAGAAGGTAAGTGCAGAGAGAGGAGAGGGCTCAAGGCGGTGGAGGAAGCAGGAAGAAGCTCCTTGAGGGGGAAGTGTGGCAGCGGGGAAGTATGGAGCGGGTGGGATGTTCTGAAGCTGCTCCCAGGAAACCCCTGACAACAGGTGGGAATAGTCCCTGTTGCTCTTGCAGCTGGGACACGAATGCCATCTTGTTAACCCACTCTCCTCTTGCCCAGGACTTGGGTTTAGACCCCAGACCTGATGGGGGCTGGGATGCTCCTGGGTCTGAGGAGCCAGGGCTGGGGTACCCCATGAGTCTCTGGTACACACTTGATGCTCCTTATCCCGGATCTAATATCTTCTTTGTGTGTCTCCACTCCTTCCAGATGAGGAGGCGGTGGAGGAGGAGGAAGGTGAGGCCTGAATCCCACAGGTCCTAGGAGGCCTTGGTGTGGGGGTGGGGTGGGGAGGGAAAAGAACGATGTGTTGGGCTGGAGGATCCTGGGTCCATTCTTTAACTGCATCTCGCTTCTCTCCCCACCCCTCTATGCTACTGTGTGGCTTCCTCTCCCTGCACCTCCCAATCCTCGCTTCTCCCAGCCCCCGAGGAGCCGGAGCCGGTGGCAGAGCGAGGTAACCATAGCTTCTTCGCTTCCTGGGATTGATTCGGGTTGTCTGGGGACCCCGACATCATCAGGTGCGCCATCCACTATCAACCCATCCGCTCCTGGATAACCTGCCTGGCCCAGCCTGCTCCTTTAAGCCTCTAGGGCCCTGCGCCCTCTGATGGCCATGAAGGGAAATTGCCTTGCGTGTCTCTAAACCTTTTCCCTTCGTTAAAGGGACTGTAGTAACAAGTTTTCAATCCAATCTTGGGATGAAAACTTAGTAGAGAAAGTTGAGTGTTGTTGGAGAGGTGTCCCATCGTCTCTCCTTTTGGCTCCCGACCCTGTATGTTATATTTGATCCCTATATACATTCGAAGGTTGCGATCTGAAGGTTTTTTTTTTTGTCTTACATTGTGTTTTATTTGTTTGGTTTTGGAGACAGGGTCTTATGTAGCCCAGGCTGGCCTCGAACTTGCAGCAACTTTCCTGCCTCAGTCTCTCAAGCACCGGGATAACAGGTGTTCACCACCACGCTCAGTTTTTTTTAATTTTATTTTTAATTTTTTTTTTAGCTCAAGTTGGCCTGAAACTGCATATGTAGCATATATGTTGGCCTTGAACTCATAGCAATCCTCCTGCCTCAGCCTCCCAAGAGGCTAAGATTACAGGCATGAGCTGAGAGGAACTTGGACTTTAGAGTACTATTAAGGGGGGTGGCTGTGTTTCAAAGGAATAGGGGACTGGGGACAGAGTTCTGGGGGGGTCCCTGA
This sequence comes from Alexandromys fortis, assembly GCF_014885135.2. Taxonomy (NCBI): domain Eukaryota; kingdom Metazoa; phylum Chordata; class Mammalia; order Rodentia; family Cricetidae; genus Alexandromys; species Alexandromys fortis. Next base: position 616,599 of record NW_026068226.1, read on the forward strand.
ATGAAGAGATGGGGTCTCCTCCACTGCTGGGCAGAATGGGGAAGGCAGGATACAGGGTACGAAATAATTGTAGACAGTCAGGGGTTTGGTCTCTTGGGTTTCCAGAAGTTGGGGACTGGGTGTCTCCACACAGGGCAGAATGTATATCTGATGCGCGTGACCATCTTCTCCCCTCTTGGCCACCTTGACACCCCCTTCCCTCTCTTGATGGCCATACCCCAGAACTGGACTCTCAGATCTTCCTTGGGTTCTCTCTTAGGGGTGCCACGCTCTACACTCAACTCTTACTAATTATCTTTTTGTATTCCCCCATTGCCACCAGAAGAAGAGCGCCCCAAACCCAGGTGAGATGCTACAGGGCGGGCATGGGTCATAAGCGGGTCCTCCCATGCTCCTTCATCTGCAGAGACAGGGTACCTGAAGAGCAGAGAAAAGAGGACTTGAAACAGACAACCTTAACTCTTATTAAGGACTTTCCTGCCCTGTGAAACAGGTCTGCTATCATAAGAGCCTAGGTTCTAGAACGGCATGCAAGGGAGCCTGTGACAGTCCAGGCCAATCAAGGAAGGTTTCCTGAGGGAGATGACTTACAGATCCTGATGGGTGGAGACCTTGCTAGTCAAAGAAGGTATTGGGTACATTGTAGGCAAGGAAAGCCATGTCTTACAGGCAAAGTTGAGTGGATCTCTTCCAGTCTGGATGCAGAACCAGGTCATTCTGAGACTATGGCTAAGCCAGGGAGGCCAGTGCCGGCAGTGGAAGCTCACTGAGCTGAGAGGAGGCCTGGGGTGGTGATGTTAGGGCCAAGCTTTAGAGCCCTAGGAGGAAGGAACACAACCCCGAAGATTCTAGGTCAAGGGAGTAGAGTGAAGGGATTAGAGAGCTCCGGGGAAGGCAGGGAGGAGGTGAGAGCAGTTTCAGAGGGTTTCTGGAAAAGTAGAGACACCACCACTTTCGGCAAGAGAATGAACCCTACCAAGGCATGGAGTGTGGTGACGAATGAATTGTTCAGGAAGTGTTCGTTAACCTGAGTCTTTGGAAAGAGTGTGAGCTGCTCAGTGTCGCTGCACCAGGGAAAGAGTGTGAGCTGCACACTGTCGCTGCACCCTGGAAAGAGAGTGAGCTGCACACTGTCGCTGCACCCTGGAAAGAGAGTGAGCTGCACACTGTCGCTGCACCCTGGAAAGAGAGTGAGCTGCGCACTGTCGCTGCACCCAGGGAAAGAGTGTGAGAAAGAGTGTGAGCTGCGCATTGTCGCTGCACCCTGGGAAGAGTGTGAGCTGCGCACTGTCGCTGCAACAGGGAAAGAGTGTGAGAAAGAGTGTGAGCCGCGCATTGTCGCTGCGCGCTCAGTACAGTAGCGCTGGAAATTCCAGCTTTGATGTCTGCAAGTTTTGTCAATCTCAAATCACAGCTATTAAAAGAAACTGTAGGTGTTCTGAACATGCAGATGTGTTTCTTGTTATAGCCGTGCACTCTTGCTGTTAAACAGCGAGTAGACATTAACACAGCTGGGGGGATGGTAAGTTACTTAGAGAAGCTTATGGAACTTAGTATTCATGAGCCCTGGGCTCCATCTTTACCCTTGAAATACAATTTTAGGGGCTGGAGAGATGGCTCAGGGTTTTAGAGCACTGACTGCTCTTCCAGAGGACCTGGGTTCACTTCCCAGCACCCACGTAACTTGAGTTCCAAGGGATCTGATGCTTTCTTCTGGCCCTTTGTGGGCACTTGGCCACACACAGGCTGCACAGACTGCAGGCAGAGAGCCCTTACACGTACAATTAGAGAAAAGCATTTAAAAAGAAAATGGAGTGTCTGGGAGCATGTACAAAAAATTATACAAAAGCAGTACATGTTACGCTTTAAAGCATTTTACTATTTATTTTGTGAGTGTGTGTGAGCACGAAGGTGTGTGTGTGTGGCTCAAGTGTGGAGTCCTGAAGATGACTTCTGGGGCCCAGTTCTCTCATTCTGCCATGTGGGCCCCCAGGAATGGTACTCAGATCATCAGGCTTGGTCCTTGGCCTTTTATTGCTGAGCTCCCTCCCCTTTTTTTGGGAGGGTTGTTTTATTATTAATATTATTAATAATTATTATTATTATTGAGACAGTTTCTCTGTGTAACAACTGCAGCTGTCCTTGCACTAGCTCTGTAGACCAGGCTGGCCTCGAACTCACAGAGATCTGCCTGTCTGCCTCCCGAGTGCTGGATTAAAGGCGTGTGCCACCACTGCCCGGCTATCCCTGACTTTTTAATGCAGAGGACTCAACCTATGGCCTTGCATGTTTGAGCCATGTACTCCATCTTGAGCCACATCCACAGCCCCGCATTGGGGATTCTAGGCAGGTGCTCGACTGCTGAGTCACATCCCCAGTCCTGTTTTTACTTTTTACTTTGAGGCTGGGTCTCACAAGTTTCCAAGGGTGGCCTCAGCTTTCCTTTAGACCAGGCAGGCCCTGATTTGCCTCTGATTCCCAAGTCCATCGAATGGCAGATTTGTGCCACTAGGCCCTGCCCACTTTTATAAGTATGTCCAAACAGGCAAAACAAACAGTCTTGCATGTTTTATTAAACCCAACATATTCAAACTGTATTTTTCTGACTGTGGTCTCCACACAGACTCGGAGCAGCTGTCACTTCGGCGTGTGGTGAGGTGGGTGGGTGAGGGAGGCCAGCCTGTGGATGATCTCTATCCACTTCTGTCCACATAGCCGTCCAGTGGTACCTCCTTTGATCCCCCCGAAGATTCCAGAAGGGGAGCGTGTGGACTTTGATGTAAGTGACAGCTGTCCTACCCCAGACGTACTTGCTGGTTCTTTGGCGCCTTAAGCCCATTCTGCTCGCGTCTCTCTGCTCCCTTCTTGAAATGCCTGGATCGGTGCCCAGTTGTCAGCAAAGAACGTTTTGCTGACTTCTGCTGGAATCCGTCCCTGCAGGCTGTCAATTATCCCCTGGGGCTGAAAAGAATTCAGCTCTAGGGCCAGGTCCCGCGGCCTCACGGGCTCCCTCTGCAGGACATCCACCGGAAGCGCATGGAGAAAGACTTGCTGGAACTTCAGACTCTCATTGATGTGCACTTCGAGCAGCGAAAAAAGGAGGAGGAGGAGCTCATTGCGTTGAAAGATCGCATCGTGAGCCTGGGAGGCCAGGGAGGCCTGGGAGGTCGGGTCCTTCGGTCTCTCCTCTTCCCTTCCTCCGTGAAGTGCTTTGGGGTCTCCGGGAGAAACAGTGGGGGCACCTGGTGGTTGCACTCCAATGTGTATTTCTGCCAGGCGTGCACTTAGGTGGCCAAGGCAGGCATATTGCCACAAGTTTGAGACCAGCCTGGGCTATCTGAGACTATTTCAAAAAGGGAAATCAAACAAAAGAAACCACACTTATTTCTCTTGAAGGGAGAGAGAACTTGGGAGAGAGGCTAGCCTCCGATCCTCCTCCCCCATCTTTCTCCCTTCCACCCCCAGGAGAGGCGTCGTGCAGAGAGAGCTGAGCAGCAGCGATTCAGAACCGAAAAGGAGCGAGAGCGGCAGGCCAAGCTGGCGGTAGGTGTCTGTCCCTTCACTAGAGAAGAATACTTACTTCCTTTCCCACTTTTGATATTCTCTGCGGTTCTCAGAAAGTCTCTGTAATGTATCACGTAAGGTTTTTCTAATAAAAGGACAAAATGCATATAAATAAATAGTCTACTTCTGGTTCAGCTTCAGGCATGGCTGGATCAAGAGGCTCAAACCTCAAACCATAGCACAAAGACTCGGCTTTGTCGGGTGCGGTGGGCCTAGACCTATGATCCCAGCCCTGGAGAAGCTGAAGCAGGAGGGTTTCTGTGACTTTGAGGGCTCGTCTCAGGGAGAAAAAATGGGGGGGGGGGCATATCAAGTTAAGGAGTGGATTCCTCCGTGACCGCATCTTCACTCAGTATGGAGCTGAGCCATCCACTACCCAGCTAGTGTCTTCCTCCCTCATGGAGAGAACCGCTCTGTTTTCACAGGAAGAGAAGATGCGGAAGGAGGAGGAGGAAGCGAAGAAGCGAGCAGAGGACGACGCCAAAAAGAAGAAGGTTCTGTCCAACATGGGGGCTCATTTTGGGGGCTACCTGGTCAAGGTGAGTCTAGCCTGTGCAAGCCTGGGGTCTGTGTGTACAAAAGGGAAGTGAGGGGAAGCTTCGGAGTGCTGGTCCTGAAGAAGACAACTGAGCTGAGGTCCTGTGTAGGGGCAGCTGTCACTTTAGACAACATGTGACCAGCTGCTGAACGTCTCTGTCCCCTTGGGAAGAATGGGGACTGTGCTCCTGTGTCTGAGGGAGGAGGCATGGAGCCTTGGCCTTTGAGTCTAAGGGAGGAGGGTTGAGACCTGGGCCCTTGGGTTTGGGGGAGGAGGGCTGGAGCAGCTGTTGGAGGCACTAGCCATGATCTCAGGACTCTGAGTGAATTTTTAAAATTATTTTTTAATTTATTATTATTATTTTATGTTCATTGGTGTGAGAGTCAAATGCCCCGGAACTGGAGTTACAGACAGTTGTGAGCTGCCATGTGGGTACCGGGAATTGAACTCAGGACCACTGGAAGAGCAGCCAGTGCTCTTAACCGCTGAGCCATCTCTCCAGCCCCCCTCTCTGAGAGGATTTTAACCTCCAGGTTTCATCCCTGGCTTGGGATTCCTCCCTTTCCAGGCAGAACAGAAACGTGGGAAGCGGCAGACTGGCCGGGAGATGAAGCTCAGGATTTTGTCTGAGAGGAAAAAGCCCTTGGACATTGACTACATGGGGGAGGACCAGCTCCGGTAGGTGCTTGTGGCTCATGTAGGTCTTCCATGCGCGATACTCTGAGTCTGTGCCTTGGTGCTGTGTTACTTCAAGCAAGTGACGTTATTTTTCTGGGCCACCTCTGCTTTCTCTGGTTGAAGTGTCACTCAGATGCAAACTATCCTGTGCCTGGCATGGCCTGTAGAGTTGGGCATACACAGTGCCCTCTCCCTCATTTAGGTACAATCCTAACATTCAGGAGGTGGAGGCAGGGGGATCAGAAGTTCAGGGTCATCCTCTCCTATACATTGAATAGGGGACCAGGCTTCAGTTACATGAGACCTTTGTAATTGATATTTCCTGTCCCAACTACCCAATCCCAATAACCGATTCAGAGGCTAAATAGCAGTTATAAATGCTCATCCAATAGCTCAGGCTTGTTACCCATTTTTAGTAGTCTATGTATTGCCATGTGGCTCATGGCTTTACCTGTGCTCTAGCATGTCTTGCTTCCTGGGAGGCTGGTTGGCATCTCTGCTAACTCTGGCCTCCTTCTTCCCTTTGTTCTTAGTTTTCCCACCTAACTTCCTGCCCAGCTGCCAGCCTGTCAGCTTTTATTAATCAATGAGAATATTGCATGTTCATAATATAGAAAAGGATTGTTCCACATCATTCCCCCTTTTTGTCTAATTAAAAAGGAAGGTTAATATAGTAAAGCTATATACAACAAACAGTCATTAAGTAAGAATTACAGTAACAATATCAATCTATTTGTATTTGGCAAAATTAGAGAAAATATTTAACTATCTTATCTTGGTGAGTCTAAAGTTTTGCATCTAATATAACTTTTGTCAGAACTAAAGAAAACTATAACTATCTAGTCTTCAACTCCATCAAAGATCCCAGAAGGGTGAAATGTTACCTAACTACACAGATGTCTTGCTGCCTGGATAGTCACCCAAAATTCTTCTGTAATGTTGAGGCATTCGTTTTTGCCCCATAGACCTAGAATATCTGACAGACTTTTTTCAGAAGCAGGAAATATTAAAGAACTGTTCTATCATGTCTTGGCAAAGTTTGGCAGTCACCTTTCTTGCACCCTTGTGGTCCAATTTGGACAGTACATTGTAATTTATTGAGGCAAGGGCAGTTTATTTGCCCACACAGGTAGGTTTTGCCATAAAGAAAGCAAACTCCATATGGAGTTTCTTTGATGCCCATCATCCTCTTTGAATTAATTGGTGCTGCCGGGAGCAGATATGTCTCACTGTTGAGAAAGTCTAAGTTCTTAAAACATTTTAAATGACATACTCTGTAGGCATACTTTGAAATATATCTATCTGTAATATATCTCTGTATATCTGGAAAACATAACTAACTAACATGACCATAAGTTTGGTAGAAATGTGTGACTATTATAGACGACTAATAATCAGTATTTCTTAATTATATATTACATTTTTTAAAAAATTATTTATTTATTATGTATACAGTGTTTTGCCTGGGTGTATGCTTGTACACCAGAAGAGGTTGTGAGCCAACATGTGGTTGCTAGGAATTGAACTCAGGAACTCTGAAAGAGAAGTCAGTGTTCTTAACCTCTGAGCCATATTTCCAGACCCTATATTACATTTTTAAATGAGTTGCACAAACAAAAGTAGAAATATACATACAGTATAACAAAATTAACTTTAAATTTGTGCCACTAAAACAAACTCCATACCAATGTAAAATATGTAAGATTAATAGTTGTTTTTTGGATTAAAGTAGATTCAATAATCTACTCTTTTATCCTATCATTTCTATAATCCCCTCTTTCTTTTCAGAACAAGATCCCTGAATCTAATCTCCTTTGTTTAGCTTTTTTTCCCCTGAACATTATCTATAACGACTTGTAACCAACCCCCCTAAATGATGACAGATATTCATAATTTAATTTTGGGAATGTGAACATAGTTCTCCAGACTACTTCCTGTTGACTGTGTGCACTGATAATCTTTGGGGGATCCTCAGAAAATTTAGGATTATGGTCAAGTCCTGACTGGAGTATTCTTGCGGCTGGACCATCTCAGCCAGCATCCTTGGAGCTGTTCAGGATGCAGAGCTCAGAGGAAACTGCCACAGAGGCAGGCTGAAATGGATCACCTGGGTCCTCCACTCCCATCGGAGATTTTTCAGGGGTCTTCCTTGATCAAACCTGATTTTTCTTAACCTAGCATGAACCCACAGCCTCTCATTTCCTCATTTTCTACATGTGTCTCTTGCCTGGCGACTGGCTGGTGTCTCCCCTGACTTTCTTCCCATCACTCTCAGTTTGGCTTTTCCTCCCGACTTCCTGCCCTGCTACTGGCCGGTCAGCTTTTTTATTAACCAATGAGAGTAATACGTCTTCATAGTGTAGAAAAGAATTGTTCCACAGCAGATCTTGTCTCAGAAGTCAAAACTAAACACACACACACGTACAATAAATAATATATAAGTGATAAATAAAAACCAAATAACTGGGCAGTAGTTGCGCATGCCTTTAATCCCAGCACTCGGGGGCAGCTACCAAATCAAGACACGAAGACTTAGCATTAGTTATGAATGCTCATCCTTAGTGTATGCTTGTCCCACTAGTTCTTAAAAGTTAAAATAACCTGTTTCTCTTCACCTGTGTTTGGCCTACTCCATGTCTGGTTGTCTGGTGGCTGGTAGGCTCGCTGGCAGGCTGGCTGGTTTGGTCCAGGCATCTCCTCTTTTTCTCCCTTGTTCTCCCTCCCCCCATCCTAGATTCTTTCTTGTACTTATTCTCTCTGCTTGCCAGCCTGTCTATTCCTCTATTGCTTAGTTAGTGGGTGTTCAGCTTTTTATTAGACCAATCAAGTGTCTTAGGCAGGCAAGGTGAAACAGCGACACATCTTTATATAAGTAAACAAATGTAGCATAAACAAATGCAACACACCTTTACATAGTTAAGGTAAAATTCCGCAACATACCAACTACACCAAACTCAAAGACTTGCTGCACGACTTGGGGTAAGTGTCTCAATATTTCTGGGCCCAGAACACAGCCTGAGTCTCGCACATCCCATTCCTTCTCGTCCTGCTAGAGAGAAGGCCCAGGAGCTGTCAGAATGGATCCACCAGCTGGAGTCAGAGAAGTTTGACCTGATGGAGAAATTGAAGCAACAGAAATATGAGGTGGGACCTGCTCTATTGGGGTCCAGGCTGGGTGACGGGGTAGTAGGCAGGCTTCCATTGGGCAGCCACTCCTAACCTGGCTTCCTGTTCCACAGATCAATGTGTTGTACAACCGCATCAGCCATGCCCAGAAATTGTAAGTGCTGCCCCCAGCCTCCACCTAAGGCCTAGCCTGCTCCCTCCCTCTGTTCCTCCCTGCTCCCTCCCTCCCTCCCTCCCTCTATGGCTTCTGCACACCTCTGCCCTTTTGGCATCTTTATGTCTTTGTTTCTTACTTCCTGAGGCATCCTTTCTGTATCTGTTCTCATGAGTTCATTTATTTATTTGTTTGTTTGTTTAATTTGCCCATTATTTCAAGACAAAGTCTTACTTTGTAGCCCAGGCTGTCCTGGAGCTCACTATGTAGCCCAGGCTGGTTTTGGATCTGTAGCAGATCCTCATGACTCAAGTCAGTGGTATGTGGGGGTGACTGACATAGTTCACCCTTCCTGAATTTTTTGTTGTTGATGGTCTATCTATTTATTTTTAAGGCGAAGTTTCATGTAGCCCAGTCTCACTAGGTAGCTGAGGCTGGCCTTGATCTCCTGATCCTCTGGCTTCAGCCTCTGAGTGCTGGGATTATTGGCCTGCACTCCAGTCTCTCACTTCTACTTAAAATCTCTTAGGTTTCAGTCTCCCCCTATTTCTGCTCCCTCCATCTCTTTCTTTCTGAGTATATATTCTTTTATACATTTTGGAATCAGATTCACATAGCGTGTGTGTGCGCGTGTGCAAGCGCTGCCATGGTGCAAGTGTGATCAGAGAGTGACTCCGACAAGTTGGTTTCTCCTTCTGTCATGTGGGTCCCAGAGATGAAACTCATCCTAGGCTTGGCTGCAAGCACTTTTGCCTGCTGAGCCATCTCAGCAACACCCCCTTTCTTCCTCTTCTTCTTCTTCTTCCTCCTCATCCTCCTCTTCTTCTTCTTCCTCTTTCTCCTCCTTCTCCTCTTCCTTCTCCTTCATCTGTATCTCCACTTCCTGACCCTTTTCCTCCTCTCTATTTCATGATATTAATACAAAGTCTCCTGTAAGCTGGAATGATCTTTGACTCCATTTGTAGTTGAGGCTGTCCTTGAACTCCTGACTCTCGCCTGCCTCCACTTCCCAAGTACAGGGATTACAGAACCATCATACCTAGATTTTTTTTTAAATTTAAGTCAGATTCTTGCCATATAGCCCAGGTTGTCCTTAGACTCTAGGTGATCCTCCTGCTTCATCCTCTTTAGTGCAGAGATTACTAATGTGTTCCACCACGTCCAGGCTTCTTGCTGTTTCCTGCTCAGTCTCTGTCTTTCTCTAATCTTTCTCTGTACTGTTCCAGCCTCACTGAGTCCTGTAGCATGTCACCACCTTCAGCTCACCCTTCTTCCTTCACCCTCAAGTCCCTTACTCATAAATTTGCATGAGTTCTCTGAACCAACCCAAGAAAGTCAACTCCCACATGGCCCACCAACCACTAACTGGGGATTATCTGAAAGGGATGCTCTCAATGCGACAATGGCTCAGTGGTAGTGTCTCTACCTATAACCCCTAGTTTAGTGAGGCGCTCAAAGGTAGAGCCCCTGCCTAGAATCCCCAGTGAGGGGCTGGGGGTGTGGCTCAGTGGTAGAGCCCCTGCCTAGAATCCCCAGTGAGGGGCTGGGGGTGTGGCTCAGTGGTAGAGCCCCTGCCTAGAATCCCCCAGTGAGGGATTGGGGGTATGTCTTAGAGGAGGAGCCCCTGCCTAGGATTCTCCAGTGAGGGATGGGGGGACGTGACTCAGTATAGCATGCTTACTTAACTTATGAGGCCCTGACTCCATTTGCCCAGTACTAAAAAAAAAAAAAAAAAAAAAAGAAACCACACAGAGTGGCCTCTGCTTTCTTTTTCCTTTGGGTGGGGGTGGGTATTTGTGGACTTCCTTAATTTTAAAGGCGCCGTGTTAAGCTTATTTCGGAGGCTTAGAGCCTCTTTCTGACCCCACCTTTTTCTCTGACAGTCGAAAGGGGGCTGGGAAGGGTCGAGTTGGAGGCCGCTGGAAGTGAGACCGCCAGGATTTGTCCCCTTGTATGGAGTCCAGGAGCCACTGGAGTGCATCCCCTCTGTAACTCAAAATAAAGGCTCTCCAGACATCTGCTTGAGTTCTTCAGTGTTGTCATTATGTGTGGCTGGCTGTATGGGCTGGCTAACATCTCTATATTGCCTGGGAGAGCCATCAGCTCATGGCCAGGAGTGTAGTGTAGCTTGGCTAGCACTCCTGAGTTAAATATTCAGTACTATTTAAGCTGGGTGTGGATGGTGACTGTCTGTAATCCCAGCACCTGGGAGGCAGAGACAGGGGGACCAGGATTTCAAGGTCATCCTTGGCTATGCAGTGAGCTCAAGACCACCATGAGACCCTGTCTCAAATAATAATAATAATAATATAATAATAATAATAACAAGTATGCTAGGAGACTATGTGTGGGGGACGAGGTAGAAGGCTGGCACAGGAATAGATCTGTAAGATGTGGTGCTAGGGCCCAGGACACAACTCAGGAGGTAAAGGAGTGTCCTGCGGAAGGAGAGACACATCTCCTGCAAGTTGTCCTCTGACCTCCATGTGTGTTGGCATATATGAGCATACATGTACAAAGGAATATAACAATTTTCAAAAGGATGTGACTGTGGAGCTGGAGAGATGGTTCAATGGGTTAAGAGTTCTTGCTGCTCTTTCAGAGGACCCAAGTTCAGTTCACAGTTCCTATGACAACTGGCCCACAAGACCCTGTAACTCCACCTATGGGAGATCGATGCCCTCTAGTGGTGTACTTGTGGACCTGCACCAATGTGCAGACACGTACATAAATACATAATGGAGCTGGTTGATGCCTTTAATTCCAGCACTTGAGGCAGAGGCAGGCAGATCTCTGTGAGTTTGAGGCCAACCCGGTCTTCAAAGCAAGTTCCAGGACAGACTTCAAAGCTACAGAGAAACCCTGTCTTGAAAAACTAGGGGAAAAATGTGATTGTGATTTTAGGGGTTGGGGTTGAATCTTCTTCTATAATTGCAGTGACCAAATTCCATTTGGAGAGTGAATTCTTCCTGTTCCTTAGTTGGAGGTCACATTTGAAAGAACACAACCTTGCAGGAGACTAATGATCTCAAGACTTCCTTCCCTTGACCCAGATTTGGTGTAGTGATAGTAACAGACAGGCTAGCCATAGGTGGCTCCGAAAAATTAATTTATAAATTAATTGCCTCTTGAATTTAAAGTGGTTGTACAAGGTTATTAACTCTTCCTAAGGATGGTTTAAAATAACACACCCGAAGGCCAGGTGTGTGTAGGGGCGTGCATATAATCCCAGAATTTGAGAGATGAGATGGTAGAAGGTTATATATTAAGATCCTGCCTCAAAAACCAAACCTCAACAAAAACAACAGCCAGACCAAAACTGGCTAATAATAGTCTTACCTCTGTCTGTGCATTGGTGCAGCCTTATTTTGCGGATAATTTTATAAATATCTATTTAGTATGTGTGTTGTGGTGGGGTGTGTGTATATATGCCATGGTCGGGGGTAGAAATCAGAAGTCAGTTTTTGGAGTCAGTGATTTCTTTCCTTGTGGACCCTAGGGGTTGAAATAGCTAATTTCTTGCCTTGGGGAAGAATTGTGTGTGTGTGTGTGTGTGTGTGTGTGTGTGTGTGTGGTGTGGATTAGGCATCTCACATCTCAAAAACCATGGGATTATACTTTTGGGTTTATGGTCATTATTCCCCAGGCCTTGCAAGGGTTTGTTATTTATTTCTTTCACAATCCAAGGGTTACAGAGTAGATGAGGCTGCCCTAGTGCTCCTTAGGAAACCGTTTGTTTTCTCTCTACAAATTTGACAACTTTCTGTCCAACTTTGGCGGGTCTGTGTTTGGTCTATTTTTCTGTCTCAAGGTGTTTCTATCCTTCTCCAGTTGGATTTGGGGGGAAGATACTTGAAGTATTAAGGTGTTCCTATCTGTTGGGTCTATTATAAAACTCCCAAACCTAGTGGAAATCAGATTTTGTACTATAAATCCCAGCATGCCAGGGCAGCATGATACAATGTGAATAACATCATCTATAGTCCTCTGCAGCCCCAGGCGGGCTAAGGAAAAGTGTGTGGTCATTTTGGGCTCCGCTTTGGGACCCTTCTTCCTGGTGTGCTCAAGGAATTACGACTAGAGACCGCAGGCTTTTCTTGATCTGGAGACGGACTTTTCTGGGTACCTTGGGTTCTCGGGCACTTTTGGAAGTCGGGGGCTGAACCCTTTAGGAGGCGTGGTCCCGAGACTACATTTCCAGCTTACTTTATGTTATCTGATTCCCTTGAATTTTGCACGGGAACTTTATCCCAGAGTGTTAAAAGTGGGTACTCAGGAGCCGGGCAGTGGTGGCGCACGTCTTTAATTCCAGCACTCGGGAGGCAGAGGCAGGCGGATCTTTGTGAGTTCGAGGCCAGCCTGGTCTACAAGAGCTAGTTCCAGAACAGGCTTCAAAGCTACAGAGAAACTCTGTCTCGAAAAAAAAAAAAAAGTGGGTACTCAGATTAGTTTGGCGGCTACTGTCTTTAATCTGGTTTGAGAAGTCAATTTCCCGATGCTTTAGGGAGCCCATTCATTCATCCTAAAATATTGTTTATTGCCTACTCTCAGGCTCAGTTCTAGTCATGATGACCAAAGGGTTTGCTCAAAGGAGACAAATGCTTTTCCTCATTGTGTTTATCCCCCATCAACAGCAGATTCAAAACCAAAACAAGCCCGGGCGTGGTGGCACCCCTTGAATACCAGGACTTGAGAGGCAGAAGGAGGAGAATTTCTGTGAGTCTGAGGCCAGTCTGGTCCACAGAGCGAGTTTTAGGCCACGCAGGGTTACATAGCGAGGCCCGGTCTCAAAAATAAAACCCCACAAACATCTGTAATCCCAGCAAGTAGGAGATGGAGGTAGGAAGATCAGCAGTTTAAGGGCATTCTTAGTTAACATAATGAGTTCGAGGGTCAACCTGTCTCACAACAAAACACAAAAAGTATGGGAATTTTATTTCTGTCTCTTTCAGGTTCCCGTTATACGCCATCATTTCCCAAGCACCTTCGTTTAACCACTTTACAAACCACACTACATTTCCCAGAATCCCCTCCGCCCCCGGGCATTCTGTGCAGCTTCTATACCCAGATTCCCATCATTCCCTGGGGGCATGCCCTCCTTTAGGCAATTTTAGTTTTTCGGTTTTTCGAGACAGGGTTTCTGTGTAACCCTGGTCGTTCTGGGAGTCGCTATGTAGACCAGACTGACCTCGAACTCAGAAATTCGTCTGCTTCTTTCTCTGAAGTACTGGGATTAAAGGCATGCATTTTGGCGGTTTTCATTCGACCCCTTCTAGCTTCAGATTCCCAGATATTCTTCAGGATTTAGCGAGTCTAGTGAAAACTTCAGTTTATAGAATCAATTTCCCAGCACTCCCCGAGGCCCGCCTGCGTCCTCGATCGCTAACCTAGCCGCGCTAGTTACGCAAGTCTCCTCAATCAGGACTCCATTTCCCAGAGGGCTATGGGTCAGCGTCGTGACGTCAACGTTCCGTCCGGGGGCCGGTCGAGCCTCTGGGCGGTGCTTGCCGTGCGGCGGTTCCCGGCGGCCCCCGGGGCGGGCGGGTGGCTGCTGTTCGTCGCCCGGCGCTCGCTCGCTCGGTGGGCGGGCGGGCGGCCGGCGCGATGTCGGGCGAGGACTGCCCGGCGGCGGGCCCGGGGGCGGCGGCGGCTGCGGCGGCAGCACGCGAGCGGCGGCAGGAGCAGCTGCGGCAGTGGGGGGCGCGGGCGGGGGCTGAGCCGAGCCCCGGGGAGCGCCGTGCCCGCACGGTCCGCTTCGAGCGCGCCGCCGAGTTTCTGGCGGCCTGTGCGGGCGGCGATCTGGACGAGGCTCGCCTGATGCTGCGCGCAGCCGACTCTGGCCCCGGCTCCGGAGCTGCGTCCGACCCCTCCGTCTCGCCGTCTGCACGCGCGGTGCTCGACTCCACCAACGCCGACGGCATCAGCGCCCTGCACCAGGTCAGCGCCCGCGCCCCGGGTCTGCGCCACCAGGGCATCCTCCCTTCCCGGCCCTGAGCCACCTCCCCTACCGACTCTGCCACCTCTGAGTGCCCCGCCTGCTCCGTGGCCGCCTCTTCTCTGTCATCTGTGCTGTCTCCTTTCCCCGTACATCTTTTGCAGATTGCTTACTTCCGTGCCTACGCTGGCCGTGTTTCTCCTTTCCAGGCTGTGCTGCAGCTTTCCAGGTCTGAGGTTTCGTCCTCCTGCGGTCTGACTTGACCCTCCTCTTACGCTAGGCCCAGGTTCTTCAGTGTCACTTCTTTGAGGGTCCACCTTGTATCACCTGTGACCTGTACTGCCTGTAGTGGCCTTAGGATGGTCTTTTCCCTTCTAAGCAGTTATATAACCTTTGTTCCCTTGAAAAGATACTTCCTCTGATGGGTCATCCCATGCTATCTTTATCTTTTCTCCTATCCTCTGCCCCCATGTCCTCTTAATTCAGTTCTCGATTCATCCCCTTTTGGGGATCTTGCCACCTCTTAGGTTTCTCCTTGACTTCTCTTTCTCTATCCACATTATTTGCCTTTCTGGAAACTTCTAAGCATCCGATCTTCCAAGCTGTGGGCTACTTCTCTCATCTCTTGTTTGGTTTTGTTGTTGTTTTTCCTGAGACAAAGTCTTGCTGTGTAGCTCAGGTCATCCTCAGACACAGGTCCCGTGTCTCTGCCCCCTCATTTGTGGGATTACAGGCATGGCCACTCCACCTATCATCTGGGCAGCATCCTTCTTTAAAAGCTATACCCTCTTGTTGGGCAGTGGTGGTGCACACCTTTAATCTCAGCCCTCAGGAGCCAGAGGCAGGCTGATCTCTGAGTTCCAGGCTAGCCTGGTCTATAAGAACTAGTTCCAGGACAGGCTCCAAAGCTACAGAGAAACATTGTCTCAAAAAACCAAAATAACCAAACAAAACAAACTATGCCCTCTCTCCTATATTTCTACCCTGTCACCTTCTAGAACCTACCCCACCACCAAAACCCTGGGCATCTCAGACACTGTGATTCTTATTCCCAGTGATCTGTGCCTGAGAGTGAGGACCATCTTGTGTTGCCTGGATTCGGTATTCTTTTTATCTTCCCATCTTCCAAAGTTGGGGTCACCAGAGACAAGATTAGTCAGCCCAGAGCCTCCATCCCGGTTCTTCTCCCTTCTGGCCACAGTGTTGGCTCGGTGTCAGTCTTCTTCCATGGCAGCCTCCATCTCCCGAGTGGTCCTCTTGCTAGGATCCCCGTGGTTCAGTTACTGGTGGAAGCGGGATCCTAGGAGGTGGGGAACAAAGGGAGGATGTTTGACAGGTGGAGGACAGGCCGTCAATCTGTCTATCCTGGACTGGGATGCCACTTAGGTGGTAGAGGGCTTGCCTAGAAGGCAGGAAGCCTCCGGTTCATCCCCAGTACCACAGAAATCAGGTGCTTGGAAGCGGAGGCAGGAAGGTTGGAAATCAATGTCAACTTCAGCTACACAGTGAGTTTGAGGCCATCTTGGGACACATGAGACGCAGTCACAAAACCAATAAAAGGCAGTCAGTACTGACCTAATGTCAGTTGTCGTTGTCCCTTGTCTTTTGAATGTCTTTTCTCTGTGTCCCTTAGTTTTCTTATCTGTAGAATGGGACCAGTGGTCACCCTGAAGGACTACGGTGAGAGGTGTCATGTGGAAAACTTCCTTTTTGGGGCCTGCATGAGCTGCAGGTGTACACCGGGAATTTGCTTCCAGTGCTGTCTGAGCATTTTCTACATACAACAGGGTACTGTTTCCCCAAGACCCCTCTCAGGGTGTCAGCATCTTTGACCAGTCCAGCAGATCTGCTCAGACTGATCACCTGATCACCAAAGTCCCTGGCCCTCCTGAGTGGTCCCTTCTGACTATATCCCTTTCCTCTGGATCTGCCGGAGGCCCCTAGAGCACCCTCTCCACAGGAACCTGTAACCTCAGGAGTGGCCTATCAGCCTTTCAGGTGGAACTCTCCTCCCACCCTGAAGAGACCTTGGTGAACTGACTCCTCAGGGCTTTGCAGGAGGCTTGGGAGCCTGGGAGATCAGATTCAATCAGATCAGTTGGCTTACAGGGCCAGAACACAGAAAGCTGGGGTTTGGAGTACTGCGAGCGTAGTTCACCTCCTGGTACTGCATTGGCTTCCACAGGGAAAGCTCCCGGAGCTAGTTTTGGTCCCAGGAAAACAGGGACATCTGGCCATCCTCTCTGGTGATTTCTAGTCTTTCCTGATTGCTACACCTTGGGCTTTTTAGTGTTTCCAGTCCTAAACCCTCCCTGGGGCATCAGCCTCCTGCTGTGGTGTTTCCTAAGCCCCAGCCTCTACCTAAGGCAGGGACATTCCTTTCTCTTCCCCCATCCAATAATTGCCTTGTCCAGTAATGGCTATGAGTTGGGTCTGGAGTAGGTATGGCTGGGAGTTAAGAGTCCTAGGTTTGAACAGGGGAGAGATGGGGAGCCCAAACACCTGGGTCTGGGAGGGGGGCAAGCCCGGATTCCCTAGGTCTAAGGAAGGAGGATTGGCTAGAGTTCTCCATCTGAGGGAGGGGGAGGTGGGTCTGGATTCTTGGTCCCTAGTGCCCTGCCTCAGGCATCTTTCACATGGATGCCCGTACCCGGCCAGGTCCTTGAAAGGGAAAGGCCCATCTGCCTCCTTGCCCCCCCTCCCATCACCATGACAACAGGGTAGAAATAAACTGAGCCCAGAGTGAAGCCCAGAGTTCATCCCGTTCCCAGGGCACGTGTGCCCCCCCTCTTGCAGCCTAAATTTCCATGACTTCATGCTCTTGGCCCTCGTAGCTTCCTTCCCAGATGGTTGAGCTTGAAGAAGGGGGTTAATTTTTGTGAGGACCCAGGAGTCTGGACTCAACCCCCTCCCTAGACTCAGTGGTTCCAGTGTCCAGCCAGGGTCATCAGGGATTAAGACCAGTTCTCCTATGGCACCGGGTGCTGTGCTGGCTAGGGTGAGGCCTTCCTCTCCTCGAGCTTTCAGTTTTAAGGGTGAGGAGGCAGGGTTGTAGTATGATGTGGGGTGTTTGGAAAAGATGTTCTGAGGGAACCTATGCATGGTAGGCCCTCAGTGACCCCGCACTTGGTCTGCTTGGACTCCTGGCCACAGGGAACATAACCTAGGCATCCCTTTTGAGAATGTGCCCCAGGCCCTCTACTCTGTTTCTGAGATGTGCTGCATGTGTGTCTCTTTGGGGTGATTTTTTTTTTCTGTGTTGTGGGTGGAAGACAGTGCTAGGTGAGTGTTTGCCACTACCTAGCCTGGGTATGGACTTTATTAATCTTCGTGGTCCTGGGTTTCCCCAGAAGAGGATTCCTGGGGTATGTCTGCCTAAGATGCCCTGCCCCTGGGATGGCTGGACTCTGGGACTCCCCCACTTCATAGACTATGTTCTGCAGTCACATGCAGGGATGGCAGCTCCACCTCTTCCATGTCCACTTTTCAGTCTGCCTTTTGGAGCCTGCTCCTCGTCTCCGTGAGCTCTACATGTGCAGGTGACCCAAGCATGGGTAACAAAAGGTACCATATTGAGCAGCTGGTGGCTGGAGGACCCCTGGAACCCGTGCCAAAGGCCCTCAGCATTGCTTTCCACACCTCTCCCTGGCCCTGGTGCCTCTGTAGGAATGTTTCCTTGCTGGGCCTCTGGTGAGAGGAGAGCTGATGGGCCTGTCCCCATCCTCAGGCCTGCATAGATGAGAACCTGGAGGTGGTACGCTTCCTGGTGGAGCAGGGTGCTACTGTGAACCAGGCAGACAACGAGGGCTGGACGCCTCTGCATGTGGCTGCCTCCTGTGGGTACTTGGACATTGCCAGGTGAGGCGAGGGTTGAAGGGCAGGGCTTGGGTTAGACGTTAGGTCCAGGTCTGGCAGCTCTGACCTTCCCCTGCCCGTAGGTACCTTCTGAGCCATGGGGCCAACATCGCCGCTGTTAACAGTGATGGAGACCTGCCTTTGGACCTGGCTGAGTCGGATGCCATGGAAGGGCTACTGAAGGCAGAGATCGCCCGCCGAGGTGGGCCTATGGGATTGAGAGCTTTGGAATCTGGGAGTCTGGGCTTAAAGGCCAGCCCATTTCCTTGGACTCTGGCTGTCTTTGTGCCTCAATTTCCTCCCCCATGAAGTGGGAGTGGTACCTATCCCCAGGGTTGCCAAGGCTCTAGTGAGATGCTGTAAGACACAGAATAAGAACCCTAACTGCTGTGAGTGTGTCTGTCACTCCAGCTCTGAGGAGCTGAGGGATGGAGCTCTGTGAGCAGGGCCCTGTCCAGGAGTAAGGAGCATCTTGAATCTTTATGTCTGGCCTTATTCATTTTCCTGGGTGGGGTGTGTGTGTGTGTGTGTGTGTGTTCCTAATAGCAAGTTCTTAACAAGGCTTGAGATCCCTCTCTGCCTGCCTGAGAAGCTAGTGTCTAGGCACATGCCTGTAATCCTAGCCTTGGGAGAGGGAGGCAGGAGGGTCATGTTCCACCACATAGTAAGTTCAAGACCAACCTGGGCTGCATGAGACCCCATCAACACACAAACAGATAGTATCCAGAGCCAACAGGGATATAGCTGGATGGCTCTCAGCTCTGTTGTGCAGGGCCTGGAGGGAAAGGGATCAGGAAGCAGGCTGGGCTGGGGCTGCCATGCAGCCTAGCAGGCTCTCCAGGAACATAAGATACCAGTGTACCCTGAAATCAGTTCCAAACTGGGGAGTGTCCAGCTAAGAGTTAAGAGGGAAAAGAGGACAAACAGATCATGGTTCCCCTGTCCTTACATGTTACCACCCAGGATGGAGAGACAATAAATAGGTTTACTATGTTGGCACATTGAATTTCAGGTGACTGTGAGTCACGTGGGGATGCTTGGTAGCGAGTGGACACCAGGAGATGAAGGTCAGTCAGGAGCCTTCCTGGGTTACAGTAGGGCAGGGGTAATAGCGGCTTAGATGAGCTCCCTTTCCCTGAGTTAATTTTGGTAAACTCAGAAAAGTTGCCTCAGTGCTATGGCAACCACCATAGATGCTTTCCTGGGCTTCATCTCAGAATTTGCTAAATTATGTATGGGTGTTTTGTCTGTGTTCCATGTGTGTTCTGCATGTCTGCGTGTCTGCAGAGGCTGGGAGATGTCTGTGGTTGCAGATGCCCTGGGTGCTGGGTATTGAACCTGGGTCTTCTGGAAGAGCGTCCAGTGCTGAGGCAGCTCTTAAGCCCTGTTTATATCTCTGGGATGGGGTCTTGCTATGTGGTACTCCGTGAATTTGGAGCAGTCCTGCCCCAGCCTCCTGAGTACTTGGATTACATGTGTGTGTCATCACTGCATCTGCTGCTTTTTAAACCTTTTTATGAGTGTCAGTGCTCAAGCTCTGTGGGGTCAGAGGACAACTTATGGAAGGCTTCTCCTTCCACCATGGGGGTCCTAGGGATGGAACTTTACCTGCTGAGCTACCCTGCCAACCCGTTGGCCTACCTGTGGTTTTTATACTAAAGCTGCTGCTGGAGCTGTAATCAACATGCCCAGTAGTTTACCCATTCACAGTGCAGTTCGTGGTTGTGCTGTGGTCCACAGAGTTGTAGAGCTGATGCCACATTGATTTCAAAGCATTTAAAAAGTCACCTTCAAAAGAAATCTGTAGTTCTTAGCTCCATTCCACACCCTCAGCAGCCTCTAAGGCCTTCTGTCGGAGGGATCTGTCTGTTATGGACATTTCATAAGAATGGAATTGCAGTTTAAACAGATGCCCTTTACTGTGTTGTCTTGCCCTCCTCCCTTCCCTCTACACAGGCATCAATACCTTTCTTGTTTTTCCCTGTCTAGCCTGCCCTCCTCCCTTCCATTACTCAGTCACTTGGAGACTATGTTGCTGATGCTGTAAACTCTGCCCAGATAATGGGAAGCCCTCCCTCAGCAGGCCTTGCTGCTTTACTCTCCCCAACAGTGAGATGGGACAGCCCAGGGCTCTTACCTCTCTCCCTTTCCATGCCACAAGGTCGCCTGTTGCTGTGGCCTGATCTTCTCCCACTTGGGCACTTCCCTTCCCTCTTCCTGTGCTGGTACATCCCTCAGTTTTCAAATGAGCAGTTTTCTTGACTAAAAGATTCCCCTCTTCCTGAATTGTGAGTTCAAGGCCTTCCTGAACTACTGAGTGAGTTGAAAGTCAATTTGGGCAATTTAGCGAGACTGTTGAAAAAGTAAAGCAAACAACAAAAACAGGAACTGGAGAGAGCTCAGCCACTGAGAGCTTTCTGCTTTGCCAGAGGACCACATTCAGTTCAGAGCACCAGTGTCTGGGGGTCTCATACCTCTTCTGGTACTGAAACACATATGTGCATGCCCCTGCACAGATACACATGCACACACAATTAAAAGTAATAAAAATAAATAGGGAGAGGACTGGAAGCTTCTCACTGGTAGAGCATTTACTGAGCATGGGCGAGGGCCCAGGTTCAATCCCCAGCACTACACCACAACAAAACAAGCATCCCAAGATATGACCCACAGTACTTACTATTTTATTAATTAGTTGGCTTAGGCTGCTGTGAAACTTACTGTAGTCTTGTGTGGTCTTGAGTTTGGGCTCCTGCCTCAGCCTCTTGAGTGCTGCGATGCAGTAGTGTGCCTCTCTGTCTGCTTCTCTTCTTTATATTTTGTGTTGTTGGGCAATGAGAATGCTACCTGCAGGCACATGTACAGTAGGATAGGGCTTGGGTGTGGTTTAGTAGTTCAGTCTGTGGCACTTGATCTTAGTATGTGAATTCCCTCCTCAGTACCAGGGAGGGTAGGAAGTCCTTCAGTGGTGGGATAAGCAAAATGTGGTCTTTGCAGAGAAAAGAACGCAATTCATCCTTAACAGGAAGGAAGCTGACACATCCAACCATGTGGATGAAGCTTAAAACCTCCATGAATTAAGACAAGTGCGGAGTTTCCATTTGTGTGAGATACCAAGAGTAATCAAAGTAACAGAGCTCCCAAATTCATACAAACAGGCCATTAAATGTAGTTCCCAGGTGCTAATAACCCTGGGAGTAGAGCTGGGTGTGGTGGTTTAATCCTACCACATCCCTTTAACCCCAGCACTGAGAGAGGCAGACGCAGGTGAATCTCTGAGTTTGAGGCCTACCTGGCCTACAGAGTGAGTTTCAGGACAACCAGGGCTACACAAGAGATTCTGACTCAACAAACTAAACAAATAAACGAGGGGGTGGGGTGCAGAGCTGTCTGGATGCTCAGAGGGGAAAGGTGCCTGCTGGTGGACCAGGGAACTAACCCCTCAAATTGTCTTGCAGTTCTCACTCACATACACAAATAAATGAATGTAATAAAAATGGGGGAAGATAGAGTTTCTGTTTAATGTGTGCAGAACCTCAGTTCTTCGTATGCCTGTTTATACATGAATGCATGCACACCTGTGTTTGGAGACCACAGGTCAATCTGGAATGTTCGTTGAGAGCCGTCTACCTTGAATTTTGAGAGAGGGTCTTTCACTAGCTTCAATGATTGGGCTAGTTTGACTGGCCAGTGAACCCAGGGTCCTCCTGTGCCACCTCCCTAGTGCTAGGATTACAGGTGCACTGCCATGCCTGGCATTCTACATGGGTGCTGGGGATTGAACTTGGGATCTCATGCTTGTGTGGTGAACACTTTACCAACTGAGCTGCCTGTCCAAGCCCTAGAGTTTTAGTTTTGAAGATGGATTCCTAATGCCACAGCCACTTTGGCCTCATAGTCTGATCTGTTCTCTCTCACCCAGGTGCTTAGCTAGGCTCCTAGCATTGCAGGCTGGTGCCTACCTGGAGCACAGTGGCCCCACCCTCCTCAGTGGCTGAGCCACAGTTCTCGGTGACACTGGCACATGATCTCATGTCAGCCCCAGGTCCCATCACTGTGCAGAGAACTTGTCACCCTGTGACTAGGCTTTGAGCAGAGTCACACTGAAGCCATGTGGGCGAGGAAAGTCAGGATGTGGTTACCGAAGGAGGAAGAGTGGGTGCTGCCAGGTCCTAGCAGTGCTGTTGTGGTCCAGGCTGCAGGGTCAGGCCCCTGGCAAAGACTCTAAAGCACAGTGTCTGTGGAGGAGGAGCACCCTTGGGGGACAGGGTAGGAAGGAGACTTAGGAAGTGCCATCTCCCCTGGAACCCGACATCCAGGAAGGACAGAGGAGGCCTGCAGCTGCAGAGACAGGCCCAGGGGACTGTGATAGTGACTGGCGCAGGAGAGTAGCAGAGGAGTGCTGTGCCCAGAGGAAGTACCCGGCAGGAGCTGACGCTGCAGACCCAGCTCCTGCCCTGGCCCTTGTACTCCTAGGTGGTGAGCGGACAGGAATGCAGCACAGTGTTTATTGTGGGCGAGACCGAAAGATTGGTGCCCCACCAGACAGTGGATGATGCCCCGATGTATAACCATGTGGTCCAGCAGGGGTTGGCTGACTTTTCCTTGAGGGCTCACAGTACATATTTCAGGCCTTACCGGGTATGTGGTCTCTGTTATAATGACTTTACCAGCTGCTATGGAGGGAAACGAGCCAGGGACAGGATGAAAAAAAGCAGAAGTGGCTGGATGCCATTTAAGCTTTATTTTCAGGCTGGTGAAGTGGCTCAGTGGGTGAAGGCTCTCACCACCAAGCCTGACCCCTGGGATCAGTCCCTGGGATCCACTTGGTGGAAGGAGAGAATCAACTTCTGCAAGCTGTCCCCTGCCTTCCACATGTGTACTTGAGTGTACACACACATTCACATAATAAAACAAGTGTAATAGTTTTTTTTTTTTTTACAGTAAATTCAGTAACACACACACACACTCTGTTTTCTAGGACTGGGAATATGCTCAGTAGAGCAGCTTGCTGCACATAAGGTCCTGAGTTCAGTTCCCCAGCAACCACATACCCAAGCCCACCACCACTTGTAATGCTGGCAGGTAGGGGGGAAGGCAGGTAGAGAGGATCCCTGGGGTCTGCAGGCCAGTCAGTCTAGCTGAATCAGTGAGTGACCCACTCTGAGAGGGAGGAGGAGAAAAGTGGGGGAAGGGGGAGAGGGGCGGGAGGAGGGGGAAGGAAATGGGAGGCTGGGAGGAGGCGGAATTTTTTTTTCTCTTTTCAATAAAAAAAAAAAGACATAAGGGGGAGGGGCCAGAGATGTGGCTCAGTGATAAGAGCACTTGCTGGTCTTCCAGAGGACTCAGGCTCAACTCTAGCACCCACATGGCACCTGTAACTCCACTTCCAGAGGAGTCTGATGCCCTCTTCTGACCTTTTTGGGTACCAGGTACACATGTGTACAGACATAACACAGACAATACACCCAATACACATAAAATAAAAACGCAGTTAGCCAGCCAACCCCAAAACTGAATGCAAGCAGGTCTTGGCTGTGTGGAAAACACAGGCTACCCTTGAACAGGCACAAGAATACTGACGGTGGCTGAGGAAAAGCAGGGAACTCCGCCCTTCCCCTTCCCTGCCACAGTAGGATGGAACAGCGGGCAACTCCCTTTAAGGAAGCAGGCAGGAGGCTGGAGGAAAAGGGCGGTCCTGGCCTTGCCTGCCCTGTTCTCTGTGACTGCTGTAGATGGACTTTAGCCACACATTCTTGAACTCTGCCACCGTTAGGCAGGTTGGCCAGGAGATGCAAAGGGCTAGGACCTGGCTACCACCAGGTAGCACCAAGCTGCAGCTGGTGTCGGATAGAGTTGGCCTTGGCTTGGGATGAGAAAGAACATCCTGAACCAACTTTGAGGACTGTTTATTGGATCTCATTTAAAGCTTTATGGTGGAAGTATATAATATATATGTTGAGGGGAGCAGTTGGTTGCCTTGGCTATGAGGGGGTGTAGTGAGACTAGAAAGGAGCCCACTGTGTGTAGAGGGCTTGACTTGGGCCTTACGTTTCTAGGCAGGCATTCTCCCAGTGGACTAAACCCTGCTCCCTAGTGTTTTCAGACAGGATCTCTCTTAGTCCTGGCTGGCCTTGAACTGGTGAGTCTCCACCTTCTACCCCCTTGTGTAGGCTGTGAGCCTAGCCCTTAATGGCTGAGCCAGTTCTCCAGTCCCGATGTGTTGGTATTTAAAGCCAGGTGGTACCTAAAGACCTTTGCCAGTAACGCCCAATGGAAGTCCTGGGTGAGCCACAGATGCAGTTTGAAACTTCTAAGGCTGAGGATGTGGCTTAGTTGGTAGTGTGCTTATCTGTTAACCACGATCCTCAACACCAGGCATGCTAGATGTGGCCATGCAAACTGCAATTCCAGCACGTGGGAGGTGGAGACAGGAAGACCAGAGGCTCATTCATCATCTGCTGTTTAGTGAGTTTGAGACCCCCCCACTCTGGGATATGTAAGTCTCTCTCTCTCTCTTTCTCTCTCTCTCTCTCTGTCTCTGTCTCTCTCTCTCTCTCTGTCTTTCTCTGTCTCTCTCTCTCTCTCCACACACACACACAAACACAGACACTCTGGGATATATGTAAGTCTCTCACACATACACACACACTCTGGGATATGTAAGTCTCTCTGTCTCTCACACACACACACTGGGATATGTAAATCTGTCTCTCACACACAGAGATACACAAGTGCGTGCACCAAAACAAGAAACAAACCCAAATTAGGCGCAGTCAAAACAGTAAGGGGAACTGGGGAGATGGCTCAGTAAAGATGTTAGATGCACCCAAGTTTCCATCTCTAGAACCTTTGTAAAAAGCCATTGGCACTGGGGCACATCTGTACTCCCAGGTCCTAGAGCGAGGCAGGCCCAGTGGCCTAGAGTACACAGCACAACAGCAGAATCAAGAGGCCCTCCCTCAGCAAGGTGGGAGGTAAGAACTGACTCCTGAGAATTGTTCTCTGACCACGCTGCCATGCCTTGTGTGCTCAAAATAAAGTTGTAAAACAACTGTTCACGAGTGCCCTTACATTTTCCTGTATTTTGAAATTCCAAATATACTTTACATTCACAGCCCCTCTCAGTTTCGAGTGCCTGATGGGTCCACATTGGCTGCCAGCTATTGTATACAACAGCTCAACTTTGAGGAACTTTGGGAAGTGAAAAAGTTTCACAATCGTAAAAACATAGGCACTAATAACCTTCCCAGGAGAAAACAGAGCATTCTTCAGCAGAGACCATTTTGCTGTGATCTCTGTGAGTTCATAGTACTCAAAGGAATGAAGATCACAGTGAGGGATGGTGTTTTGGGTAGGGGTTCAGCCTCAGCTACTCTGCCTGACTTTGTTTTGATGTTTATGTTTTGATGATAGGGTCTCAAGCTGCAGCCCAGGCTGACCTTGAACTTGAAGCAATCCTGCCTCAGCCTCTTGAGTGCTGAGAATATAGGTGTGGTGTGTAACTTTGTGTGTGTGTGTGTGTGTGTGTGTGTGTGTGTGTGTGTGGTTTTTAGAGACAGGGTTTCTCTGAATAACAGCTCTGACTGTCCCGAAACTCACTCTGTAGACCAAGCTGGCCTCGAACTCACAGAGATCCGCCTGCCTCTGCCTCTGAGTGCTGGGATTAAAGGTGTGCACTACCACTGCACACTACCACAGCAGCTGTTGTGTTTTTAATTGTTATTGTTTTCAAAGACAGAATCTGACTCTCTAGTCCAAGTTGGCTTGAAATTTACTATGTATTGCTTAGGGTCTTAGCTGGGGTCATCTTTGTGGATTCCTGGGAATTTCTCTAGAACCAGGTTTCTTGATAGCCCCATAATGGCAGTTGCATGGCTAGGGCAGACTGAGGGGCCACTGGAAGTGGCACCAAGATTTATACCTACTGATTGTACTGGCTTTTTGGGAGGTCTCTTTGGATGGATACCTTGCTCAGCCTAGATAGGGAGAGCCTTGGACCTTCCCGAAAGCAATGTGCCTTACCCTCTCTGAGGAGTGGATGGGGGGGTAAGAGGGATAAGAAGAGGGGATGGTAGGAGGGGAGGGAGTGAGAACTTGGATTGGTATGTATAATGAAAAAAAGATAGTTTGTTTTCTTTCTTTTTTTTTTTTTTTTTTTTTGAGACAGGGTTTCTCTGTAGCTTTGGAGCCTGTCCTGGAACTAGCTCTTGTAAACCAGGCAGGCTGGTAAAAAACAAATAGCCGGGCGATGGTGGCGCATGCCTTTAATCCCAGCACTCGGGAGGCAGAGGCAGGTGGATCTCTGTGAGTTCGAGGCCAGCCTGGTCTACAGAGCTAGTTCCAGGATAGGCTCCAAAGCCACAGCGAAACCCTGTCTCGAAAAACCAAAAATAAATAAATAAATAAAATTATAAAAAAAACTTAATTATGTAGCTCAGATTGATGGCGATCATTGTGCTCAGACTGAAACTGGAAGCAGAGGCATGAGCCACCACACATAACTATACAATGAAGTTTTGTTTGGTTTAATCACACTTGGAAAGGAAAAGACGCCAGTAGTGACAGTGTGTGAAGGTTATAGATTATAGCAGGAGGCAGAGGACAACTTAGATGGAGTAAGGTGTGGGGTTTGCTCAGGAAATGAGGTTTTCTCTTAAAAAAAAGAAATACTGCCGGGCGGTGGTGGCGCGCACCTTTAATCCCAGCACTCGGGAGGCAGAGGCAGGCGGATCTCTGTGAGTTCGAGACCAGCCTGGTCTACAAGAGCTAGTTCCAGGACAGGCTCCAAAGCCACAGAGAAACCCTGTCTCGGGGGGAAAAAAAAAAAAAAAAGAAATACTGATCCACATGGGTCAAGACCTGTGGTTTCCATTCCTGGCCTGTTGTGTCTTAAAACCCCTCAGTGGTACCCAGGCCTGCGGATAGCACAGTTGGAAAACACAGGGTTAGTCCAAGCCTCCCGAGTCCAAGCAGGGAACTGGTGAGTCACGGTGAGACTGTGACTAGTTGAGACTGTAGCCGGGGTTTCCTAGAGTGCCCTGTGTGAGTCCACCTGTCACCTCTCATTCTCCCAGGTGTGGATGTCGAGGCAGCCAAGCGGGCTGAGGAAGAATTGCTGCTTCATGACACAAGGTGCTGGCTGAATGGGGGTGCCATGCCAGAGGCCCGGCACCCCCGGACCGGGGCCTCTGCCCTGCATGTGGCAGCTGCCAAGGGCTATATTGAGGTGATGAGGTGAGTGAAGCCAGAGTGATTGTTTTGTGTCTTGAAGCTTTTGGGGCTATTGTCCTTTTCTTCTAGTTTGTATACCTAACACCAAGAGTATTTCCCACTCCCTAGCTGTGCTCAAGAGGTTTAAAGATGATACTTGTTTATCTCTCTGTGTGTTTGTATGCACACATGTGTATAGGCAAAACATTCATACACATAAAAATAAAAATCAGTCTTTAAAAAACATCATTAAGCTAGTCATGGTGGTATATGTCTTTAATTTCTGTGTTTTGGAGGTCAAGGCAGGATTGCTGTGCGTTCTAGGCTAGCCTTGGCTACCTAGCAAGAACTGTGTGTATGTGTGTATGCTTGATACGGTCTTGTACATGTGTAATCACGACACCTGAGAAGCAGAGGCAGGAGTATTACTGGAATTTCAGGCTAGATTTGACTACATCCTGCTGTGCATATGAGGCTAGTGCTGTGTATTGCGATCCTGTTGTAAAAACCAAAACCCCAAATGTAATTAAGATGAACCTCCCTGTCTTTCTGCTTTCCATACTGGTAAAGTTGCCGGCAGGTTTTCTCAGGCAGGATTTAAGACCTACCACCCCCAGACTTACAGGCTGTCTGTGTAGTTCTGCTCCAGAGGGAGGGGCTTCAGCCTCTGTATTGTCAGTATGAGTCCCAAGTCTGAGGCTGAGCTCTGAGCCCACCCCTTTTGGGGACAGATGCCCTAAGCATCTAAGAGCAGAAGCTGCACTCCGCTCCAGCCATGCTGCCCACATCAGGATGTGGTCTGTTGTGACTTGCCTCACCTGCCATTGCATCTACATCCCAAGTCAGCGAGAAGCAGAGGCAAAGGGAGCAAATGTCTTGTTCCTTGTCAGGAGAACATTGCACAGGTTTTTGCATCACTTAATGCCTGTGTTCCACTTACCCAATTCTCATTATTGACAATTGCTAGCTACAGGGAAGACTAGGTTTGTTTTCACACAGTTGTATGTCTGGCTAATGGTTGTATGGTGTGTATGCATGCATGTGTTTAGGCACTTGTATGTGTAGAAGCCCGAGGTTGACATGTAATATCTTCTCTAGTTTCTCTCCACCTTACATATTGAGGCAGGGTCTCTGGCTGATTCCTGAGCCTACCTTTTTGGCAAGTTTAGCTAGCTGTCTCCCTCTGAGTTTTTTCTGTCTCTGCCATGTCCATTCAGTCTTTATTTTTTATTTTTTTAATTGTTTTTCTCTCATTATACATCCCTACTACAGTTTCCCCTCCCTCCACTCTGCCCGGTTCACCTTCACCTCCTCCTTTCCCCCAGATCCACTCCTCTGTTTCCCTTCATAAAAGAGCAGGCATCTCGCGCTATCGGCCAAACACAGTATAACAAGTTACATTAAGACCAGATTATGCACAAACCCTTGTAACAGGGTTGGATGAGGCAACCCAGTAGGAGGAAAAGGGTCCCAAGAATAGGCAACAAGAATCAGAGACACCCCCACTCCCACCATTAGGAGTCCCACAAGAACACCAAGCTTAACAATCTTAACATATATACAGAGGACTTAGTGCAGACTCCTACAGGACCCCTGATTGTTACTTCGGTCTCTGTGAGCCCCTGTGAGCCCTGTTTAGTTGATTCTGTGGGTCATGTTTTGATGTCCTCCAACCCTCTGGTTCCCATAATCCTTCCCTCTTCTGTGGGGTTTCCTGAGCTGTGGGTCTCTGCATCTGCTCCCATCAGCTGCTGGAGGAAGCCTCTCTGATAAAGATCTGGCTAGGCTCAGATCTATGAGTATAGCAGAATAGCATTAGGAATCATTTCATTGACTTTTTGTGTATTTATTTTTTTCCAGTTGTATTTGGTTCTACCCTAGGTCTCTGGCTATCCAGCCTCTGGTTCCTGACCATCAAGGCTCCCTCTTGTGGCATGGGCCTCAAGTTGGACCAGTCTTTGATTGGCCACGCCCACAAGTTCTGTGTCACTATTACCCAAGCATATCTTGCAGGCAGGACAAATTGTAGGTCAAAATTTTTATGGCTGGGTTGATGTCCCAGTCCCACTCCTAGAAGCCTTGCCTGGTTATAGAAAACATCCGGTTCAGGTTCTGTCCTCCATTGCTAGGTTCCCCATCATAGATTCGGGGGTTTTCCACTGCACTAGGTTTCCATCTCACCCCCATACTCTCCCTCCCCCCCATCCCCTGCTTGATCTCTCCTGTTCCCATCCCCATGCTCCCCGTTTTGTTATGAGGAAAATCCCTTCTATTTTCCCTTCCCAGGGAATTCCATGCATCTCGCCCTTGACCCTTCCTTGTTACTTAGCCTCTCTGTGTCTGTAGATTGTAGCATGATTGTCCTCTACTTAACAGCTGATATCCATGTATGAGTGAGTGCGTACTATGCTTGTCTTTCTGGGTCTGGGTTACCTCACTCAGGATGATTTCTTGTTCCATCCATATGCCTGCAATTTTCATGATGTCTTTTTTTGGTATTTTTTTATGTACCTATATGTAGATGTCTGTGTGAGGGTGTTGGAACCCCTGGAACTGGAGTTACAGACAGTCTTGAGCTGCCATGTGGGTGCTGGGAATTGAACCCAGGTTCTCTGAAAGAGCAGAACCATCTCTCTAGTCCCAATGTCAAATTTTATAAAACAGCAATCCACTCAGTTTTTAAGTGGATCCTGGTAATCAGAACTCCTTTCCTTGTGCTTTAAGCTTTGCCCTGAGCTATCTCCACAGTTCCCAGGGGCTAGGAAATAGAGAAAGTAAGTCAATACTTGTGGACAGCCTCATTATCTTGTCGCAGAACTGAAGCACTGGGTCTGTGGGCTCAGACCATCAGTGCTTCTCTGAGTCCACCTGTGAGGGGCTGGGAGGTGACTTAGGAGTAGAGCACTTGCCTACTCTACTCTCTAGTTCTGGGTTCCAGTTCCACTCCTGGAAAAAAAAATTCACTGATGACAATGTTTGTGTTTGTTTATTTGGTCTTTTCAGTCAATACTTCATGTTGGTCAAGGATAGCTACTAATTCATTAGTCTTGAATTTCTAATCTTTGTTCCTTCACCTCCCTCCGGGATTTAGAGGTGAGAGCCGCCATGCTTGCCTATCTTCCCTGTAACTTCTTTCATTTTTAATTGAGAGATACGGTCTTGCTATATAATCCTGACTAGCCTGGTACTCGATATATAACCTACCCTGCCTTGCATTCACAGCTATTCTTCTGCCTCAGCCTCTGCATGCTGGTGTGAGCCATCATACTGAATTTTGTGATTTTATGATAGTCCCTTGGTGTGAGTTTGTGTTTACTTTCCTCTTTTTCCTTAATTTACGGTTATTTATTATTTCTGACTATTAAAAGTTATTCTCCTCATTGAAGTAGAGGTAAATATTTACTTGATGTCTGTTAGATGCCAGCCTCCTGGATGGTCTGAAACTTCCCATCCACTTAGCTGTCCTAGCATTTCAGATGTGTACCCGCCACAGCCAACCGGAGAGACATGATGGGCTGCGCCATTCTATTCTGTTGGCTGTCCTGTCCCTTGCAGCACCTCTGACCCAGCTGTGCCATGACTGTGGACATTGCCACAAGTCTCCTGGGGACTATCAGGTCCCGATGAAAACCTTAGCTTCTAGACAGTGAGATAGCTCAGGGGTAGAAGTGTTACATTGGGTCCTGCAACTGGTGGTGGAAGGAGAAAACCAACCCCTGAATATGTCCTCTGATCTTTGGACATGCTGCGGCACGTGTGCTCGCATAATCACACCTCAACAGACGCGTACACAGCAATAGTAAATAAAACCAAGTTTATCAGAAGAAAACTCTGGCCCTGGGAGATATAAATAGCATGCAATAGAGAGAGTCTTCTGGCAGAACTGCTGGCGAGGAGGTGCTGATGGATTAGAGGGCATGACTGGGTGGCAGGCTTTGGGCTCCTAGGATACTGACCAGAAGGGGAGTATAGCTAGTACCTAGCCAGAAACCCAGCATGCCCTGGGACAAGAGGACGGGGAATCTTGGGTAATGTGAGGAAGGCGGGACTCCTAGTGCTCTGCCGTCTGTCAAGGTCTCTGCCTCCCTCTGCTTGAGGCCTTCCTCATTGACACAGAATCTCACTGCATTTTTTTCAAAAGAGGCTTTGTCCCATGCTGAGTTCATAGAGCTCCCAGGTGTAGCTTTCTGGAAAGTCATTGGCTAAGCCAGGCTTGCCCTACTCCAGCATTCTGATGTTTTGGATCTTATCATTGAGTAGTAGGGCTGCCTACCACAGAGGTATAGCAGCCTCTCCAGCCCCTGCCCACTGACGCTACTGTTCTTTCTGCCTGTAAGTTAGGACTCCAATGATGATGTTTACGATTGTGGTGAGGGTGTGTACATGTGTGTCTTTGTGTGGTGCTTGACACTGTTGAGAGCCAGTATTCTAAAACAGTGTGGCTCCAGAACTACAGTCCCTTGGCGGGGGGGTCACATTCTCTTCATGGGCTTGGGTTAGTGGGGGAGTCTTGTACCCACCTTGTCACCTCTCACCACTGCCCTAAGTCCTCTAACCTGGGGGACTGGAAGAGTGGGATCCCTGTGGTGCAAGGAACCTTTTGCAGGTTTGATTTGTAGCTGCTGGTCCAAGGGAGGGCTCGGTTGTACAGGGGAGCTTGGGGCAGGGCTGGTTGCCAGTAAATTGTGTGATGTTTGAATATTGATCAGTAATACTTTAGCCACAGAACAGAATTTGAAATCAGCCATTGGCTTAGTTTGACACTTGACCCCAGCCTCCCTGGCCCTTAGGCTGCTACTCCAAGCTGGCTACGACACCGAGCTCCGGGATGGAGATGGCTGGACACCTTTGCATGCAGCAGCCCACTGGGGTGTGGAGGACGCCTGCCGTCTTCTGGCTGAGCATGGTGGGGGCATGGATTCGCTGACCCATGCGGTGAGGGCCATGTCAGATGGTGGGGCAGGGCAGGGGAGGAAGCTGGACATCATCATCAACCACCCCTTCCCTACTCAGGGGCAGCGTCCCTGTGACCTGGCTGATGAAGAAGTGATGAACCTTTTGGAGGAGCTGGCCCAGAAACAGGAGGACGTGAGTCTCCACTCTAGTCTGCCTCTTCACTTGGCGTCTCTAGGGAGGGAACAGTACCTGGGAGGACTGACACCCTGTCCTGGGACCTGCAGTTCCCACCTGGTAGCCCAGCTCTGCTGGAGGGCTATGAACAGGGGCACCTCCATGTCTGGAGGAGGTGAGGCTGTGTCCAGTTCCCTGCCTGCTCACTGGGGAGACGGCATGTATGTGACACAGGTTGAACTCCCCCCACCCACAACACTGTTTCTAGTTAGCACTTTTGCTGGGAAAATGGAGAGTGAAGGGATCGTGGATGTGGGCCCCAAGCAGATGGCCTGGGCTAGAAGTGCTTTATCTAGTGAGGTGGCCCAGGCATTGTGGGAGCCAGCCAGGAAGAACCCCTGGGAACATTCTCCAGAGCTGCGCCCCGTGGCATACTGAGATGCAAGGAGGGCATGGGCAAGTGGCATTCCTGGTGGAGTGCAGCTGTGACAGTCGTGGGGTTATGACAGCGGCCTCTTTAGTCTTGGACAGTGGCCATTGTCATCGGGCTGAGAGCTGCCTGTGATAACCATAAAGAGCCACCTGCCCTGGCCTGCACTGCCAAGAGTTGATTAGCATCTTAGATGTGCCGAAGGGTCGGGAGGAGGTCTGAGCAAGTTGCTCGCTCCTGGGAAGTAGAAGAATCCCTCTGGGAGTAAGATTGGAGGCCAGTGACAGCTGGATGAGAAAACTTAGGAGAGCTTGAACAGGCCCCGGATCCAATGTGCTGTCAGGATACTGAATCCTCCATGTTTGCAGGACCCTGCATAAAGTGTGGCTAGCCCATTTATGCGTGATGGCCCTCAAGGTGGAGAGGTGGCACGGGATGGCTAGGAGATACAGGCGGGATTGTGCTCTCTGCCTTCCCCCCAGTTACCCCCTTCCCTCCTTGTAGCTTCGGAACCAAAAGGAAGCCTCTCAGAGCCAAGGTCAAGAACCACAGGTGCCCTCAAACAGCAAGCACAGAAGGTAAGAAGAAATGCCTGGGTTTGGGGTGGGTTGGACTCTCCACCAGACTTGGACATGGACACCCTGTCTTTCCCCTAGGAGCTCTGTATGTCGTTTGAGCAGCCGTGAGAAAATCTCCCTGCAGGATCTGTCGAAGGAGCGCCGGCCTGGTGGGGCAGGGGGCCCCCTTATTAGGGATGAGGATGAGGGAGAAGAAGCCCCAGCTGGTAGGGATACCAGACCCCTGGGTCTAAGGAAGGAGTATGGGCCTGGACTTCTGAGGCCCCAAGTAGAGGTGACTGGCATCTCGTGTGACAGTCCCTTTCTGTTCCGCACATAGATCATCCACACGTGGAACCAAGAGCCCTCAATGGAGTGTCTTCCCCTGTGTCCTCCAGCCCCAAGAGCCCTGTGGTAAGTCTGACCACCTGAGCTGATGTGAGCTTTGGGGCAGTGGGTGGAATATGGTAAACACTTCCACCTCCACTCAGGAAGGTGGCCTTTTGACTTGGCTCCTAGGTCCTTGTGGACAAAGAGCTATTTTTTTGGTGGCGCCTGCTCTGGCTGTGACTTATGGTGGTTCTCTGAGGAGTTGGGTCAAACCTTTGCTCAGTAATGAAGACCTTTTCCTCTCCCAGATGCCAGAAGAGGCTCCCTTCTCCAGGCGCTTTGGTCTCCAGAAGACAGGGAGCTCTGGTGCTCTGGGTCCCTCAGAAAGGAGGGGTACAGAGGGAGTTCTTGGTCTGCAGCGTTCAGCTTCCTCCTCCCTCCTTGAAAAGGCCTCCTCTCAGGTAGGTGTCGTGAAGTGTGTGGGATCCAGGCTCCTGCCTTGGGGCAGAGAGTACCTCCTTTGTTTCTCTCCTGTGCCCACAGGCCAGGGAGCCCCGTCTTGCCAGAATAACCCCTACCCCTGCCCAGAAAGTGCCAGAGCCCTCTACCCTGTAAGTACCAGGGGCTGGGGCAGGGGGACAGGTCTGGTGCTATCCTGGAATTTGAGATCCTGAGAAAGTCCTTAGGGTGCATCAGATAAATGCTTACTGTAAAACTCCCAGGCCACTGTGCTCCGACTGCCTCAGGGCCTTTGTTCTTCCTGTTGAGTCCTTAGAGCTGGATTGGGATTTTCCTTCTTCATGTCGGCTTGTATGCCCCTTTTCTCCCAGGCCTAGTGGGACTGCCGTGCTAACATGGACTCAGTACATGTACCTGGCTTATTTTTCTTTTCTCCAGGCACCTTCTCTCCCCATGCTCCAAACTTGCCTTTTTGGCTGCTGTTTGTTTTATATGTGTTTTGCTCAGAAATGACTCATCAGCAGCCATGGCTGGTTTACTCTCTGTGGTTCCTCCCATGCCTGGCACAGAATGCAGGCCTGAGGACTATTTGCTGATGAATGAATCCTTACAGGTGTGAGGCTGCCACGCCTCCTTCTTCGGATCACTCCGCTCAACCCTCCAGGAGGGAGCCTGGATCCCCAGTGAAGCCAAATGTCCTCACAGCCTCTGCAGCGCCCCTAACTGACTCCAGGGATCGTCGGAGGTAAAGAGACTAGGGGAAGGCCGCACTGAGACAGCAGTGTTGTGTGTGGGCTCCCCTGGGGTCCTGTTTGGCCAGTTGAAATGCTCTCTGCCAGAATGTGCACCCTTCTAAGATGCATTTCACAGAGTGACAGCACTCAAGGGGCAGTCTCTTGAGATCAGGCTTCTCCACATAGGTCCTACCAGATGCCTGTGCGTGATGAAGAATCCGAGTCTCAGCGGAAGGCTCGCTCCCGCCTTATGCGACAGTCTCGGAGGTCCACACAGGTGGGGGTCTGTGCTCCTGGGTCAGAGGGAGGAGGCTGGGGTCTGTGCTACTGGGTCTGAGGGAGGAGGCTGGGGACCTGAACTTGAGCCCTGTCAAAGTCTAGGCCCTTTTCCCTGACCATGTTCTTTCTGGTAGGGTGTGACCTTGACAGACTTGAAGGAAGCAGAGAAGGTTGCAGGGAAGGCCCCTGAGCCAGATCAGCCTGTCCCGTCCAGCCTGGTGAGCAGGGTCAGGTGAAGTGGGGCTGGTGGAACCCATCTCCCTGTTTCTGACTGTGCTCCTCCCTGGCAGGACCCTTCTCGGAGACCTCGGGTCCCTGGCGTGGAGAATGCTGAGGGCCCTGCCCAGAGAGGTGAGGTCTGCTATCTGGGAAATTGGTCCGCAGGGAGCCATCCTATCTGTCCCATGAAGTCTTATTGTTAACTGGGGGCTAAGTCAGGTTTCCTGCACAGTAGACAAGGGCCCTTGTAGTAGCGTCTGGGCTGATTACCGCTGATTCCCTAGCAGAGGCGCCCGACGGGCAGGGCCAGGGACCACAGGCGGCCAGGGAGCACCGAAAGGTTGGCCATGAGCGAAGGGGGCCAGCAGAGGTGAGGATGCTGTGTGGAGGGTGGGCAGGCAGGAGGGAGGGCAGGCCTGGACATTGGATGGAGACTGAACTCTCAGAGCTCTTATGCAGGGGGAAGAGGCGGGGCCAGCAGAGAGGAGCCTGGAGTGTAGGTAGGTTGGGTCATGCTTGCGGGCTGGAGCCCGGCTCTCTGGCAGGGCCTGGTTCCTAAGACCTGTAATTTCTGCCCAGCACTGTGGATGGCGGCTCGACTGCCCGCAGGCAGCGTTCGCAGAGAGACCTCAATCCAGAATCCAAGCAGGAACATGAAGAGTCTGATGGAAGCTTCCGGAAGGTGCAGCATCCCACCTCATGCCCTACCCTGCCATGTTGTGGCTTCTGCTGATGGCCCACACCTGGCCCTTCTAAGCCTGCCTGCTTGCTCTGTGTTCCCAGCTGTACATGGAGCTTCGAAGGGAGAATGAACGGCTTCGTGAGGCCCTGACAGAGACCACCCTGAAGTTGGCGCAGCTCAAGGTGGAGCTGGAGCGGGCCACGCAGGTACAGATGCTGAGACCTAAGAACCAACTGTGTTGGGGACAGCGAGAGACAGAGCTCCAGTTGCAAGGGGCCTGGCCCTGGCTGATTGGAGGGTTACTCCCCTGGGGACAGGGCTCTGACTGGACTAGGGGTGCGAGGTGACACCCAGTCTTTTTTGTCCTCACCAGAGGCAAGAACGTTTTGCTGAGAGACCTGCGCTCCTGGAGCTGGAGAGATTCGTGAGTTTGGGCTGCTGGGGTGGGCCCACTGTGTCTTGGCCTTGCCCTGCCCCCTGCTTCTGAACAGCCCCATTCCTTGCAGGAGCGCAGGGCCTTGGAGCGCAAGGCAGCCGAGCTGGAGGAGGAGCTGAAGGTGACTGGGACTTGTGATGGGCAGTGGCCAGAGCCAACCTGCCTAGCACTACCCAGCTGACTCCGCTCTGTACCCTAGGCCCTGTCCGACCTCCGGGCTGACAACCAGCGGCTCAAGGATGAGAATGCAGCACTGATCCGCGTCATTAGCAAACTCTCCAAGTGACTCCGGAGGAGTTCCCGCACCATATTTATACAGCTGCTTTTGACACGCGCACCCCTTCCCCCGAGTGAACATGAGTGACAGGGCTCCGGGGGAAGTTGCTGAGAAGCCATAACCTCCTCTCGGGACCTCAGAACCGGGAGGAAAGCACAGAGTCCCCAAGAATCAAGGGGGGCCCTCTGAGGCCAGGATGGAGGTGGGGGGCTGAGCCAGGTAGGGAGATGTTGCTGAGAGTAGGCAGGCACCAGAAATGGGACCAAGAAAGAAGCAAGGACCACGAAACACAGGATCAGTATCCAGGAGCAGAGTGGCTGCCCCGGGGTCCCACCTCACGTGTGATGCTACCCAGCACCTCTCCCCCTCCCCTGCAGGGATCCAGGAATGTGCCAAGAGTCCCACTGGCCTCTGCCAGGTGGGCCTGTATATAGGGTCCATGTGCAATAGGGAGGGATGTCTTCTATTTTTGCTGCCTCCTTCCCACCCGTTGTCTGGGGAGGGGGAGAAGGTATTTTTGAGACAAAGCACAGGCACCACAAATAAAGTGACATTGCCACTCAGTGACTTGTCAACCGCTGGGTGTGGGGCACTGTTTCTGGCTTGTATGCTCTGGCTGTCTGACTTAAACTGCTCGTCCATTTGGATGGGGTCCAGTGGGTGACTGGGAGCTTGCTCACAGGTGTGGGGAGGGCACCTTGCTAAAGTGAGCTGCTGGAGATAGGGTGAGAAGGGTCAGACGAAGTCTGGCTCTCTGACAGCGCTCACATTTACTCTCGGTTCCTCGGAAATTAGTGGAGTCGGTGGCCAGCATTGAAAATGTAGGCTGATCCACATAGAGAACGCTGCAAGTTTAGCTTCTCTGGGAAAGGAGTGATGGTAAGTAGTCCTTTGCGGCCACAGTGACTGGAACAGAGCCAGGAGCCCGTCTTGCAATGGATTGTACCTCCATCCTTAGAGTCAGGAATGGGCTGCTACCAGCCGGGCTCAGTTCTGCCTGCTGGTGTCGCCGGAGTGAACAGCTCCATCCACCAGCCAGTGCGCCATAGGAAGGAGGTAGCCAATGTGTGGATTTCAGCTGTAGTGCTGGGGAGAAGGCAGAGGGGGAGAGGGCAGTGTGTGTGTGTGTGTGTGTGTGTGTGGTGTATGTTGTCTGATATGGACTGTGTATATGTGGTGTGCGGTGTCTATTGTGTGTGTAGTGCATGGTATGGCTGATGTGGGGCGTTGATTATATGGTGTATGTGCGTGTGGTATGTCAGGCACATGTGTGGTATATGTGTATCTGGTGTGTACATGTGTGGTATTTATGATAGTAATCAAAAGTAGGCTCCAGGATAAGCTGCACAGATACTAGAAGGCGGCAGAGTGAGCCATGTATCTGAAGGAAGCATGTTTGCATGCTGAGAACCACATGTGCAGCATGGGGTATAGTAGGCCTGGCATGCTTTGGTGCCCAAGGAAACTTGTGACTGAAGGGAGGTAGCAGAGGTGATGGCTCTGTACAGGATCATGGTTCTGCTAAGAACGAGAGCTCTGGGGTGGGGGTTCCGACTTGAGCTGTAACAGCTTCCCCTAGCTGGCTGTAGCCTGGAGGAGACTGGACAAGGTGATCCACAAATGGTGAAAGCCGGGATCAGACCACGGAGAGCCACAGGCACCTGATGGTTCAGCAAGCCTGCTGGTTCCTGCCTGCATTTCAGCCTGCAGCCTGGGAGCTCACTGCAGGAATTCAAAATAGTTTGGGCAACTGCTTGCATTTTTTGGTTTCTCTATTAGAAAAGAGGGTGGCAGCAGGGTACCTGACAATAATCCCAGCATCCAGGAAACTGAAACAGGAGGATCGAGAGCTTGGGGCTATATATAGACTGTCTCCAACAAAACCAACCGACTAAACCAACCAACCCTGACCTAAGAAATGGCGTCCCAGGCAGTGATCAGACTCCATAGGGCCAGGATGTCCCTGGCAGAGCCAACAGCAGCATGAACCAATGCCTTGAGTCCTGAAGAGAGAGGAAGGGTGCCTTGAGCCCAGCGGGGTCATAAGCCATCAGCTGTCATGCTGGAGTTAGGGTTTCTCCCATGTACCAGGAGAATAGACAGGGAAGGCGTATTGGAGATCTGTAGTGGCTCATGATCCAGAAGAAAAGGGGCCCAGGGAACTTGTTGGCCTAAGGCTGCCTCTTTTGGGTCGGATCTGAGATGCGCCACCTGGTGGCCCAGGTAAGGACTGACTGCGCCGGGACTAGAGGTCGAATGCGCTGTTGGAAGTGTGTTTCAAAGATGCAGGGAAAAGAAAGACCTTAGAGATCTCTAGCCCGGAGGAGAAAACCGGCCCTTATCATCCACTTGCATAACCTGGACAAGTTGCAGGGCTTGTCAGGGAGAAAATTCTTGACGGGGCGGGAAGACCCAAGAGCCTGTGGCATGCCCAGGGAGCATCTAGATCTCCATGGCTAGATCCTTAGAGGCTGGGCAGAGGTGTCCACAGTGTGACTAGGTGAGGAGACCTAGGATGATGAAGGCTGCTCCAGCCCTCAGACACAGTAAGTGCAAAAAGCCTGCAGCTGAAAGGGGCTGGCCCGAAATGCAGAGTGGGTGGAGACATGAGGCATTTGAAAGAAAAACCCCAGGCTTCAAATGCCAGGTGAAAGAACTGAGAACGAGGAGCCAGGGAAGGGTTTTGAACACGAAAAGGTTGAAGGTGGGGCTAATGCGAGGATAGACTGGAGTCTCCAGGACTATGGGGAAAAAAACATGGGGCATTCTCAGATTCCTGGCTCCTTGGTAGCCGGCAAGAGATGGCGACAGCAGGTGACATGGCCTAAAAAGGAGGCTGTTTATAGCACATCACAACGCACAGGGCCCTCTGCGCCTTTTGGGCGTGCCTCTCTGGTAGTGTCTCTCTGCTCCGCCCCATTGCCCATTCCCACCAGTCGGGGTTCCAGTCAGCACAGTCAGTGCAGTCTGCCCGCCAGGGTGGGCGATCCTTCAGGACTTCTATTGCCACTGGTGATGGGGCGGAGTTTGCGACTGTGGTCCTAGGGGGCGCTGGGAACCCCGCCATCTCATTACGTTTTGTGAACGAGCCAGGAAGGATCAAATAACTTCTGTTTTGGCCTCGCCTTCCACTTTTTTCTTTTGCTTCTCCATCACGGCCTCCAGCTCTGACACTTTTTCTCTGTCCTGGAGGGCGGGGTAGAAATCAAGATCTGAGTATGTGAATCCCGGGAGATTCCCCCCACCCCTCCGCCGCCCCTGCCTCCTACCGTCTGGCCCGAAGGATTCACTCACCTCCAGCAGCGCACGCTGCACGGTGACTTGGCTGTACACTCGAGCCCCTTCCTCGGGACACACCGCCCGCAACTCTTCCTTTTGCAGTGAGAAGAGCTGTGCACCGGTCAGCACGCCGAGAGCGTCCACAGTCCTGAGCAAGGTAGCATGGGCCTTAACAGTTCAGCTCAAACTTCCTCAGTCCCACCAATCACGTCACACCCACCTAGCTGCTTGTCCAATCAGAGTTCTCAAACAAGGAAGGGTTTTCAGGCTTTGGAGATTGGGGTCTTTAGAAAGGAGACGGGACTTCCCTGTGGTCTCCTTTTGGAGCCTGTCCTCGGGCTTTGGGCGTTGCAACCTCGGCCTGCCCCTGCACCATAGTTTCCACGCCCCCACCCTTGGGCCAATCGGTCAGTTCAGGTATCCCTCTCTGCAGACTAGTCCCGGGGAGCCCCACTCACCCGGAGCTAAAACCCTTGGTCTGCAGCCAGGCACGGACCACCGAGGCCTCAGAGCTCGGGCTGAGCTGGGGCTCCGGGGCGCGGGGTCCCAGGGCTACCCGGCTGGGACCTGAACGGCCCTGCGCCAGGCGCGCCTGCAGCTCCTCATTGACACTGAGCATCTGGGAGAATTTCTCTGCAGGAGGGAAACCGTGAAGGGAGGGAGTGCGCACTCAGGGTTCTGGGGTGAGAGGGTTGGGAGCCTCTAGCATACCCAGGTTGGAGCCTGATAGGTACGCGAAGACAAGGATCTCTTCCCAGAGTGACGCTCTACCACTCACCCTTCTCGCTGGGGTCCAAATTGTTGAAACTGTCGCAACTGTCCCAGTGGGGCCGCACCTGAGTAGGGACTGGAGCTGGTGCGGGTGGAGGAGGAGGAGTGCTAGTCTCCTTGAAGAGAATGAAGAGAGACGGGGATGAACCTTCCAGCCGCCTCGGAATAAACATCTGAACACTCCCCACTCCAAGCAATACCCTTCACATCTGATTTTTTTCGGCCTTTATCTTTAGTACCCAGGATCTTGCCTCCACTTCTCCACAAAGAAACAAGAATGTGTGGACTTACTAGGTTTCCTGCAGGACTTTGGCTGCGGTGCACCTGAGGTCCAGGGTGGAGTGTCAGGATGTTATAGGGTACATAGCCCTCCTGTCCCTGATGGTCTCGAACCTTCCACCACTTGCGCTTGTCATCCAGGACCTAGGTGGAATATAAGAAAATTCATGGCCCGGTTCTATGCCTAGGACTGAACTGACCCATTTCAGGGTCTCAGGTCCCACACTGCTAACCTCCAACACATCTCGGTGCTTGACAGACAGTTCGCTGCTATTTCGGGCCTGGAAGTCATAATTACACAGAACCCACTTTCTGGCTCTTTCTTCTAGCTGGGACTCAGCTTCCAGTTCTGGGTCTTGATGACTGGGAAGAAGGAAATTGGTAGGAGATAAGGAGATAGCCAGCCCTGCTGGTCTGGACTGTAAGGTGCTGATGTGAGGTGGGGTTAGAGCCAAGCAGGGGTCAGAGCAGAGGTCCAGGTTAATATGTTAATATAGACTTGACATTGGAGTCACGGCTTGAATGTAGTTAGCTCATTTCCTTGCCTGGCACCATGCAGTAAGCTACAGCTGAGTATTACGATTACTATTTAATTCATTATGGGGTGCTGGGGATTGAAGCAGGGCTTTGTGCATGCTAGCGAAGTGCTTTACTTGTGAGCTACACCCCCAGTTCCTCACTTGCATCTCTTCTTAATTTTGTATGTTTTTTTTAAATTAAACTTTTTTATTTTTTAATATTTATTTATTTATTTATTTATTATACAGTGTTCTTCTGCAGGCCAGAAGAGGGCACCAAGTCTCATTATAGGTGGTTGTGAGCCACCGTGTGGTTGCTGGGAATTGAACTCAGGACCTCTGGAAGAGCAGTCAGTGCTCTTAACCTCTGAGCCACCTCTCCAGCCCCTTTTGTATGTGTTTTGCGTGCATGTATGTGTGTGCACCACCTGTGAGCAGCACCTAGGAGAGGGTGTCCTAGAACTGCGGTCCTAGAACTGGAGTTACAGATGGTTGTGGGCCACCATGTGGAGCTGGGAAATGAACCTAGGTCCTCTGCAAGAGCAGACAGTGTTCTTAACCTCTGAGCCATTTCTCCAGCCCCTCGCTTGTGTTTTACCAGTGAGAATGGTGAGACTCAGCTAGGAACAGCAAATCTGTGCAGATCAGTCCCTAGGACAATGAACAGGGCACAAAAGAGCCAACCCTCATGCTTGCATAGCAATGCCTGCCAATCACCGTTCAAATTTCATTCTCCTGTAGTTCCGTGAATTTGGATCCTACTTGGTTTTTTCCTTCTCCTGAGATCGCACTATTATCCCCACTCCCACTCCAACTTTTTTTTTTCTTTGTGGTACAGGGGATTGAACCAGTGCCTTGTGCATGCTAGGCAGGCACTGTCCACTGAACCATATCCCAGCCCCTCAGTGGTAGATTCTAGGCAAGCACATTTCCTCTGAGCCACATCCCAGTCCTTCAGTAGTAGATACTAGGAAAGGCTCTACAGGGGAGCCACGGTCACAGCCTGGCAAAATTCACTGGTTAAATTCTACCATTAAGCCGTATACCCAACCCTCACTACCAGGTTCACAGGCAGTCTTTCTACTATGCCCATAACCCTTTACAGATAGATTCTTGGAAAATGCCTGCT
Organism: Alexandromys fortis; assembly: GCF_014885135.2. NCBI lineage: Eukaryota > Metazoa > Chordata > Mammalia > Rodentia > Cricetidae > Alexandromys > Alexandromys fortis. Next base: position 659,111 of record NW_026068226.1, read on the forward strand.
ACTTAGCAACAGCCCACTCCTCTATGTTGTTTTATATGTATGGATTGTTTTGTTTTTTTGAGACAGGGTTTCTCCGTAGCTTTGGAGTCTGTCTTGGAGCTTGTTCTGTAGACCAGGCTGGCCTCGAACTCACAGAGATCCAGCTGCCTCTGCCTGCTGAGTGCTGGGATTAAAGGCGTGAACCATCACTGCCTGGCATAGATGGATGTGTTGTCTGCATATAAGTCTGTGAACAACTTGTGTGCCTGGTGCCTGCAGAGACCAGAAGATCCTGTGAGACTGGAGTTACAGATGGATGGGTGCTGGGAAATGAGGCTGCAGGGTCCTCTGGAAGAGCAGCTAGGGCTCTTGACCACTGAGTCATTTCTCCAGTCCCTCCCGGATCGCTTTCTATTCTATTTATTTTTTATTTTGAGGCAAGGCTTTGCCGAGGCTGGTCTTTGAAGCTTTCTCTGTGGTTCAAGTAGGCCTTGAAATTTTGATCCCCCTGCTTGGTGCTTCTGAGTCGCTGGGATTACAGGCCTGCATCATCAGAATATGGCCATTATTTCACTTTTTATAGGGAGGGAACCGAGGCATAGTGTGGTAAAGGCCACCACAGGAGAGAAAGGTGTGACTGAGCTGGCCCAAGGCTGCCCTGTCAGGGTCACTCTGAACTGTGCTGCATGGCTCCAGGCTGCCCCTGTCAGGGTCACTCTGAACTGTGCTGCACACAGCCTGAGTTGAACTCAAGGTGAACCACAGCTCTGAGCTCTTTGCAAGCCCCTTACAGCACCAGAGACTCCTCACTTTCCAGGCAAAGAAGTTACAGCCAGAGAAGATGAGTAAAAAGCTGGCGGCACCGAGCCCGAGACTCAGAAGCAGGCAGACAGAGGCGAGGGTCCTGTGGCACCAGGCAGCCTGGGGGATGGTTGGCTCTGGCCCCCCCAGCAAGACAGACCTCATCCCGGATCAGGCCTACCTGTACAAGGGAGAAGGGGACTCTTCAGGGCCTCGGCGCCCCATGTGTGGGACTGGCAGCTCCCAGTGTGCCGTCCCTGCTGAGACCCTCTGCTGGGGCTCTCACCTAGACCCCCATTAGCCTCCTCCAGTTCTATAATTTTGTACTCAACCCACATCCATTCCCTTCACTCCTGACCCCTATTTGCCAAAGAACCCTAGAGTTGTGACCCCTCTCCATCACTTCCTCCCTGGACCTACAGCCCTCAGCTTCCACAGTTTGGTAGAACTATAAATTTAGGCCCCTAGTTCTTTCCTTCCCAGGGAAGTAGGCAGGAGTCCAGGTCTTGGCCTTCAATTTCCTCTGCCCCTTTTAGCCCTGCAAGCATTCCCGTTTGCGCCCGCCCAGTAGGTGTTACTCTTTAAAGCCTTAGGAAGTCAGAAGCCCCACCCTGTTAGTGGCCCAGAGATGCCAGCACTTTCTAAGTTTCCTCAGACATGTATCCATCTTCTTGGAAGTCCTAACCTTGCTTTTAGGCCTCCATCTTTTCTCTAACAGCCAGTGCTCTGGGGATTTAAGTATGGTGCTTTCCCAGGTCCTAGGACACCTTTTCAGTCTTTCAAGGACACTGGGGTCCTAGCCCTTAGACACACCCACTTCCAGCACCTTACTCTCTTAGCTTTAAGAACCTAAGCCTCCATTCCCTCTTCCCTTGGACCCCCTCCCTCCTGACTCCTACCCCCACCCTAACCCCAGCCCCGCCTCCTCACCACCTCACCCACCTGCAAAGAGCCGGGAAGACAGAGGGGGTAAAAAAAAAAGACAAGAAAAAAGAAGGGGAGGGTCGGAGTCAGCGCCGGGTGACCCCGGGACTCAGTCCTCCCAGCCCCAACCCTGGCCGCCCTGCGGCGGACACTCACCCATTGACAGCGATCTGAGGGGCGCTTTGCTGTGGGAAGTAAGAGAGCGTGGGGTCAGGCAGGCTGGACCTCAGATTTCTTTCCTGCTCACCCTTGTTGTGCGGGAAGGGGAAACTTGGTGCTTCCCTGGCAGCTCTGCCTCACCTGCCTGCGCCGCTTCTCATGTTGTAGCTGTTTTTCCACTGGGTCCTCCCAGGCGCGGCCCTGAGGGTCAGTGGCTGGAGGTTCCCAGCCGCTGTAGAATTCGGGACTGTATGGAGATCCTTCTTCCGGGGGCAGCTCCACCCTGTGGCCAGAGACGTGGCCGAAGGTTAGGCCAGACTAAGCCAGGGGCTTTAATTCACAAATTTCTCTCTTCCTGTAAACCTGGCTCTATTTTTAAGATTCTAAACTCCATCTTTCTTTGCTTACACCGTCGAAGCCCCACTTAAGACATTATATTTCTCTCTTAGTTCGTTTTTTTTGAAAACCAACCTTTTTTTCCCCTCCAAGATTTTATTTCTCATGTACAGTGTTCTACCTGCATGTTCACCTGCTGCCAGAAGGGGGCACCAGATCTCATTATAGATGGTTGTGCGCTACCATGTGGTTGCTAGGAATTGAACTCAGGACCTCTGAAAGAGCAGCCATTGCTCTTACGCTCTGAGCCATCAGTCCAGCCAGGGACATTATATTTCCGTGTTAAAAAATTTAGAAAAAAAATGTATGTGTATGCTGGTTTGCTTGCATGTACATGAGTGTGAATCCCGTGTGTGCCTGGTGCCCATGGAGATTCTCTGGAACTGGAGCTACAGACAGCTGTGAGCCACCATGTGGGTGCTGGGAATCGAACCTAGATTCTTCGGAAGAGCAGTTTGTTCTCTTAAGCACCCATCAATTATAGTCCCAAACACACTGATTCCACTCTCCTGCCTCCTCCAGCCTCTGAGGCCAAAACCATTTCCTATTTAGGGGGTGGGTGGGTGGAGGATTGGGACAGTCTTGATAGACAGCCCTGGCTAGCCTGGAGACAGCTATCTAGTCTGGCCTTGACTAGTCTGGCTTGCAGATAGTCCCCCGATTCTATTTCCTAAGTGTTTGATTACATGAAACAGTTATCTATTTGCTTATTACTGTAGTGCGTGGGCGTGGGTGAGCACGTGTGAAAACCGGAGGACAATTCTGTGGAGGCAGTTCTCTCTGTTCACATTTAGATAATAAGTCCGGGGATAAAACTCCAGAAGCTCACACCTCCTGCACCTCCTGCACTGCCGTTTTTGGGACAGGGTCTCAAGCTTGGTTTCCGGTGGAGGGCAACCTTAAACTTCTGATCCTCCCGTCACCACTTTCCCAATACTGGGATTACAGGTGTGTGGTATCAAGCCCAAGCGTCTAGCTACTTTCTAAACACTTGCATCAATCTTCCTTGCCCTTTGACCCACTCCTGGTCTCTCCAGGTCTCCAACTCTGCTTCTGCGGTTAAGCCTCCAAGCCCAGATTCCCTCCCACGCGGAACCTATAGGACACACCTTCCACACATTCGATGTTTCCATGTAGCTGGGTCCCACTCACATAAGCACCCCTCTTGCCTTGTAGTCCATCTCTAAATTCTACAAGACCCCACCTTTTGCTTCAATCAGACTGTTAAGAGCTTAAACCTTTCCTTCGCGTTAATCTCTAGCCTTTTCTCCAATTGGATCCTTGGCATTTACCCTAAATCCCACCCCCTCCTCAATTTATTTAGCAGCATCCTGTCCGTCAAGTCCCGCCTCTATACTCCGCTTTCCCCTCTCACCCTGGGCGGGTCCAGGAGTCCCCCAGAGAAGTCCACAGTGCATTTTCGCGCGGAGTCACATTGTCACGGAGCAGCGCCACAGCCTCCAAGGTCAGGTGTGGTCGTCTCACACGGCTCGCGAACTCAGGGCCGCCTGACGTGTTCACAATCTACCAGGCCAACAGGAGGGAGCATGCCAACATGACATTCTTGAAGTCTAACCCCAATCCTTTCCAAAACTGGGGGAGGGGGCCCCTGAGGGCTGGGAATGAGTCTCACCATCTGCAGAGGTCCGAACAGAAAGTGCAGCAGCTCTGGAGAGGAGGGGTTGGCGATGTTGCCCCGCAGTCGGGCCTGAATGGAGGGAGGTCATTTAATATTAGTTCACAGATGATGAATGGGTCAGAGTCGTAGGGCCCTCACCCCATCGATGCCCAGCAATGGATGTGTCCTCACCAGCAGACTGAAGGCATATTTAATTTTCTGAATCACGTCGGTGTATTCAGCCTCGGTGGGTGGCTTGGCCCGCAGCGTCAGCAGGCCCTCTGTGGATAGGGAGGACGTGAGGTGGAGGGGACAGCCAGACAGCATTAGATAGATAATAGTTCCAAAGGAATAAACACCCAAACGGATGGCCTTAGGAAGTCAGACCTGGCTGGTGGTCGGAGACCCCAGGGAGAGAGGATATTTGAGCATCATCTAGCAAGGTTAGCCATAAATGCCCCTTACCTCCGGCAGCTCGGCGTCGTGTCCTGCGGCCGCGCTCGCGGTGCTCCAAAACCCGGGCAGCCTCTGCTGACTTTTGCAGTCTGGATACGAAGCTCTCCACGTCGTCGAACACGTGGTTCAGGATATCCTGCCATAGGCAAGAGGAGCAAGAGTTTCAGAGTCTCGATGCTGGTCTAGGTCCAGGCCTTCCAATCTGAGCTCCTGACACACCTCTTTCGTGGGGCAGTGGGTGGTCTATACCCAAAGTCTCCAGCGACAGGCCTAGAACTAAGCCCTACCCCGGAGCTCAGCACCTATGCAGCTGTCACACCTAGAAGAGCCACGTTCTCGCACCCTAGGCCCAGGCTTTCTTGATCGTCGCGGGACTCGTTTTCCGCCCCAACCTGGTGCCTCTCATGCATGCTCACCACGTCCCGCTCGGCTTGCAGACCCGCCAGCTCAGGACCCCGCGGGCCCAGGTCCGGGGAGGTCGGGATAGCATTGCTCGTGGTAGTGCGAGCTGGGCCGGGTCTCCCCGCTTCCCCCGTCTCTGGAATTGGCTCCACTTGGGGTCGCCCACGGCCCGTGGAAGGTTCCACTGCGCTGATCACTGCGCGGACTGACGGACGACGCTGTAAGGGCGGGGTCTCCGCGGCGGGAGAGGCGCCACGTTGGAGCTCCTCCTGCGTTGCCCTGCTTAGTGAGAAGGGGGAAACTGAGGCTGGGCCAACCAATGGTACCAGGGAGAGAGACACGTGGTCAAACGTGGGCCGGGCGTTTTATAGTGAGGAATGGATACGCAGACGGATAAACCAAAGACCAAGACAGGTTCAAGTCTTGAGAAGGGGCGAGGGGTCACCTTGTTTGGGAGGTACAGGTCAGACCTGACCAAGGCTAACTTGTGACCACATTCAACACTCTAGGTTGTTCATATCAAGCCCATTTCTTAGTTGAGGATTAGACCCATAGACGGGAGAATGTTTTCCAGAGCATTCTGCATCTCTTCTTCCTCCTCCTCACCTGAGCGCTGCCGCCCTGCGTTCCCCGCGTCCGGAGCGGTAGTTCTGCAGAGCCCCTTGGATGTCCTCCCGGATGAGCTCCGCCTGTCAATCATACTTTTAGATCTCCCTTCTTGTGCCCCACCCACTGTCCGCCCAGACCTCTCTCCTGTTGTTAGCGCCCTGCCTCCTGGTGTCTTGACGGACACCACAGACCCTCATCTTGGTTCTATCTGATCCCCAGACCATCTTCCCAGGTTTTTCTCAAGGCCTCAGAGCATCTCAGCCTTTCGCCTGCATCTTCTTCCCATCATCGCGTTCAGTCTTGGTTCAGAGTTCAATCTGTCCTCAAACAGAGCTCCCACTCAGACTCGCTTTCCTAGGCCCCACCTCCAAACAAGAAAGCGCCGCCTCTGACTCCTCCCCAAAAGAAAGCCACATGGAGTCACACCCACTCACCCCAAGGAGCAGGCCTTGGAAGAAATGGACATCTGGTTGTGCACGCTCTGGCTCTTGGCACACCAGGAGCAGCAGCGAGCGGCTCCGGCCGCGGGGTATCACCGTATCGCAGCGTACGATGGCGTCAAGTGGATATGACTCTAGTTCCTCCTGCAGGATGGGACCGAAAGGTTAAACGGAAGTATAGACTCCTGATACTTCTTCAGCAGTGCCCAGGAGCTGGGACAAGACAACTTCAAGAGTTTAGGGTCCTAGAAATAACACCCTGTTTAATAGGTGAGGCTGCAAAAGACAGCTTGCCAAAGTTCCCAGGGGAAAAACGCGTAGGAGCCAAGATTCACACTCATATCCCAGCCCCCATGGCTCTTTCTACCCGCATGTCCCCTGACACCTTGGAGACCGGGTCAAGCAGAGTGACATGGCCAGGCGACACTCTCAGTAGCATCTCCTGTGCCCAGACGCGTCCCTGGCTGTCCATGACGGCCAGCTTCCTGGAAGCATCTTCCACCGTGTGCACGCCATCCTCCTCCCCCAAACAGAAGGTGACCAGGTGCTGCAGGAGACAAAGAACGCAGTGAGTCTCAGGCAATGGCAGCCTGGTGCTGGGTGGGCTAAGCGCCTCTGGAGGTGACTTCCAGTTCAAACCACATGTCTCCCCCCCAAAAAAAAAACCCAACAAAAAAAGCCAGGTGGTGGCAGAGCATGCCTTTAATCCCAGCACTCGGGAGGCAGAGGCAGGTGGGTCTCTGTAAATTCAAAGCCAACTTGGTCTACAGAACTAGTTCCAGGACAGCTGTTACACAGAGAAACCTTGTTTCGGAAACAAAGATTCGGCCATCTTCTTACCAAGACTGGAGGCCCCTCAAGGGAAGGGGATAATAAGGACCAACTCCCTTAAGGACTTCCTCTGCTCCATATGACAGTATTCCACACCCTCTTGTGGGGCCTCTCAGAAACTGCCATACAGAACTGTGGCTGATTTGTCCCTACATCCAGCACCGGGGACAGCTCAGAGGAAGATTAGATGGAACTGATTCAGTCCCAGGTAATGAGGAAGGACATCCAGAGGGAGAGACGACTGAGTTTCCCTAGAGTCTCTCTCTCTCTTTCTCAGTCGTTGGTTTTCTGAGACAAGGTTTCTCTACATATCAGTCCTGATTCTCCAGGCTGGCCTGGAGCCCTGAGATTCGCCTGCCTCTGCCTCCCAAGTACTGGGATTAAATGTGTGTGCCAGCACCGCTGAGCCCTAGAGTCCTTTCTGCTTGATGGAGCATCTGTTTTCTAAAGCCCTGGCTCTTTGGGTCCACTTATCCCCCAAGAGATTTCTTAGGAAAACACAGACTCACATTGACATGATACTGGGACACGTCGGCCATAACCACAGTGGAGTAACGTTTCCTCTGTTCTAAGGACAGGGAGGGGAAAGTACATCTAGAGTCAGACTTCAGCATTGTCCCTTAGATCCAGACCTCAGCCCTCCTCCCTCAGATCAGGAGTCTATCCCCAGCCTCCTCGCTCAGACCCAGGAGACCAGGCCCCAGCCTCCTCTCTCGGACCCAGGAGTCCAGAACCAGCCTCCTCCCTCACACCCAGGAGATCAGGCCCCAGCCCTCCTCCCTCAGACCAGGAGTCCAGTCCATCCTCCCTCAGACCAGGAGTCAATCCCCAGCCTCCTCCCTCAGACCCAGGAGTCCAGATTCAGCCCTCCTCCCTCAGACCCAGCAGTCCAGACCCCAGCCCTCCTTCCTCAGACCCAGGAGCCCAGGCCCCAGCCTCCTCTCTCAGACCCAGGAGTCCAGAACCAGCCTCCTCCCTCAGACTCAAGACTATAGACTGTATTCTCTCTTTTCCCAAGACCTTCATTCTTGGTCTTTTTTACACTCAAGCTCACCATAGATAGACTTGGCACTTGGCTTGGGTGCAGCTTCAGGCCTGGTGAAGAAAAAATAAGGGCTTAGAGCAATGGTTCTCAACCTTCCTAAGGCTGTGACCCTTTAATGTAGCTCCTCGTGTTGTGCTGACCTCCAACCATAAAATTATTTTCGTTGTTACTTCATAACTGTAATTTTGCTACTGGTATGAATCGTAATGTAAGTATCTGATATACAGGATATCTGATTGATATATGATCCCCATGAAGAGTCATTTGGCCCCCAAAGGGGACTTGACTCACAGGTTGAGAGGAAGCATGGGGGTGGTGATAGATTCTGCAGGAATGCCAGGCTAAGGGTGAGGCATGGAAAGTATGATCAGGTGAGAAGAGGGTAACACAGGTGTTTAAAAGGATGGTACGATGCGATAGTGTGTGGGGGCAGAGACTGCTATGTTACATAGACCTGGGTTCAAACATTCTGTCTGCCTGCCTGCCTTTGCCTCCCTCCCTGAGATGGGGTCTCCCTATGTATCCCTGGTTAGAACTCTCTCTATATATATTAAAAATCCTTTAGCGTTTTTGAGATAGGGTCTTGAAATCACTGTGTAGCCGAGGATGGTCTTGAACTTCAGTTCTTACTGCCTGTACTCCCAAATGTGCTGGGAATATAGGCACACACTACAATATCCGGCTCTGGGTTCAAATTCGTGGGGCAGGTGGGGCTAGAGAGTTGGTTCAGTGGTTAAGAGAACTTGTTGTCTTTCTAGAAGATCCTGGTTTGGTTCCGGGCAACCAGGCCAGGGTGCTCACAACTACCTGTAATTCCAGCTTCAGGGGATCACACACACACGACACAGACACAGACGCACACACACAGACAGACGGACACAGACACAGAAAGACACACACATACACAGAGAGAGACAGATAGAGAGAAAGACAGAGATATATACAATTAGAAAGAGACAGATTGATGTGGGAGATGATGTATGCTGTGAATATGTTTTATTGTCATTGGTTCATAAAGAAACTGCTTTCAGCCAATGGCTTAACAGAGTAAAGCCAGGATGAAAGAGATATATAGAGAGAGTAGGTGGAGTCAAGGAGGTGCCATGTAGCTGCCCGCAGGAGACAGACGCACTGGAACCTTGACGGTAAAGCAACAGCCACGTGGCGATACACAGATTAATAGAAATGGGCTAATTTAAGATATAAGAGTTAGCCAGGGGGGCTGGAGAAATGGCTCAGTGGTTAAGGGCATTGCCTGCTCTTCCAAAGGTCCTGAGTTCAATTCCCAGTAACCACATGGTGGCTCACAACCATCTGTAAAGAGGTCTGTCACCCTCTTCTGGCCTTCAGGCATACAGACAGAATATTGTATACATAATGAATAAATAAATAAATATTAAAAAAAAGAGTTAGCCAGAAATACGCTTAAGATATTGGCCAAACAGTATTGCAAATAATATAGTTTTGTGTGGTTATTTCTGTTCTGGGTAGCCGGGAATGAACAAGCAGCCTCCTCCAACAACAGACAGATGGCTAATCTTGGTTGTCACCTTGACTACATCTGTAATCAACTTAAATCCAAGGTGCTGGACAAGCCTGTGAGGGATTTTCTCAGTTGGGACATCTGAGGTGGGAGACCCATCCTAACCCAGGATCGCACCTGTGGCAGAAGCCCCCACAAAAGGACGTGGAAGTAGAAACTCCTGCCTTTTGCCTGCTTGCCCTCACTGTCTGGCAGGTTCATATATCCTATTGCCGAGGCATTCCTTCACTGATGCCAGAACACACTTCTTCAGGATTCTAATGTAGAGAGAAAACCAACAGCTTTCTAGAAATTCGTGGTGACTTCAGCACCAGACAGGGACTGCTCACACATCCAGTTTGGGAAACTGAACAATGACTGGATTCCTGGCCTTTGTGTCATGAGGCAGTCATTGTTGGGCTACCCAGATCACAGTATGTAAGCTACTTCAGTAAGTCGTGTGTGTGTGTGTGTGTGTGTGTGTGTGTGTGTGTGTGTGTGGTGAGTGTGTGTGTGTGGTGAGTGTGTGTGTTCATTCTACCAGTTCTGCCCCTGTAGAGAGCACCGACTAGTACAGAAGGGCAGAGTCTGGTGTGATTAGGTCACACTCATCACTCTCGCACTCAGGAGACAGAGGGGAGGATTTCTGTAAGTTTGAGGCCTGCCTGAGCTACATAGTGAGACCCTGTCTCTAAATAAAGGAGAGCCAGACCCTATAAACAAAACAACACCAAAAAAACCCAAATAAACAGACAAACAAACAAACAACACAAACAAATAAGACCTCAGGGCTGGAGAGATGGTTGAGTGGTTGAGAACACACTCTTGCCAGGCAGTGGTAGAATACAACTTTAATCCCACTTGGGAGTAAGAGGCCAGCCTGGTCTACAGAGCCCAGTACAGCCAGGGCCAAACAGAGATGCCCTGTTTGAAAAACAAACAAACAAACAAACAGAACAAGCTCTTCCAGAGGACCCAAGTTCAGTTCCCAACACCCACATCAGGCAGCTCACAACTGCCTGCAACTCCAGCTCCAGGAGATGCAGCGCCCTCTTCTGACCTCTGCAGGCACCACACTCGTGTGCACAAATGCATAAGGCAGACAGACAGACACACATAAATAAAAATAAAAGTAAACCTACAAAAAGAAAACCTCGACAAGACCCTGGTAAGGGAACTTAATCTTTCCAGCCTCAGTTTCCCTTCCCGTAACATAGTACAGCATCCATCTACCTGGTGTGGCTGCATACAATACGACCTGGTAGGTGATGTATTCTTCAGTCTCGATAAGAATTATTATTATTCTGATTATGATGATGCCCAGCGGTTAGCACACAATAGTTCTCAATAAATGAGAATTGATGCAATGATTTTCAGTAACCGGAGTGGGCACGGAATTATTTCCTTTCCCTTCCACCACGGTTCAGATCTTCCCAGGCAAGCTGTTCCCTGTCTCTTCCTGTCCTCAGTCTCCTCTTAAAATTACTGCTTGCAATAATTCTTTTTTCTTGAGACACAGTCACATGTAGCCCAGGCTGGCCCCAAAGCTGAGGATGATTTTGAACTCCTGATTCTCCTGCCTTTATATCCTAAGTACTGGGAATATAGGCATAATCCTCCACAACTGGTTAATTTATTTAGATGTGTTTTGAAACAGAATCTCACTATGTAGCTCTAGCTGGCTTGGAACTTGCTATATAGACCAGACTAGCCTTGAACTTGCAGAAATCGGCCTGCCTCTGCCCTTTGAATGCTGGGATTAATGTTGTGCCTATGCCTTGTTAATGTGGTGGTGTGGATTAGAGTCCCCCCCTCCCCCAGTATTTCATACATGCTAGGCAAGCCCTCTCCTAGCTGAGCCATATCCCCACTCCCTGTAATATCTTAAATCCCCATTTCTACCAGAATAACAGCAGGTCTGAGCTAGGCAATCAAGTCTAGTTAGACCCTTGCCTTTCATCCTGATCCTGCTTGGGGCATGTCGCTGAGCTGGAGAGCTCACTCTTTGTCTTCCTGTACAGCCCCCCAGCCCCCAACCAGATCTGAGTCTTCACCGTCCTCACACCTTTCTAGCAGAGGGGCGATTTTTAATACTAAGATAAGGACAGGAACCGCGGCAGTTCCCAAAGGCGGGAGTGTCTGCCTTGGGAAGGGCAGGCTGAGTCCTGTGGTGCGTGCCTGATTCTATCAACTCTCGAAATATGTCCCCAATTCCCATTTATCGAGAAGAGGGGGTGGGTTCCAGGAGGTGACATGCCTCTGCCAGAGCCACACCATGGCAGAGTATGCATATTTACAAATGAACCCCTTCTGTCTGCCTAGCCACAGGCTGGGCAGGGAGGGGAGCATTCCTCCCGGTGCCTAGAGCCTGGGTTGTAGAAACAGGATTTGCAGGTATGGGGGAAGGGTGGAGGGGCAGGGGGGCACTTACCCCGTGGTGGTGCTCATGGTGGCAGGATGAGGGTTCTGTCCTCCTGGAGGTGCCCTGAGAGCCAGCAAAGATGTGAGTGACTGACTCGGCTCAGTGACGTGACCCTGACTCAGCCCTCCTCCCTCAGACCAAGTTGTCCAGGCCCAGCCTGGCTCCTTTAGACCCAGGAGTCAAGACTTGACCATTTCCCCTCACCTAGGGCGCCAGCCCCCAGCTCCCTTTCCTTAGACCCAGGAGTCTAGGCTCTAACCCTCCTCCTTTAGACCCTGAAGTCCAGATCTCAGCTCTCCTTTTTTACACCCAGACTTCCAAGCTCCAGCCTTTTTTCCTCGGACCCAGGTGACCAGGGAGAACGTTATCCCTCAGATACAAGAGTTGAGACCCCAGGTCTCCTTGTTCAGACCCAGGGATTCAGGGAAGACTTCATCTCTCAGATCCAAGAATTTAGACTCCAACCTTCCTTGCTCAGACCTAGGGGCCCAGAGGTACCTTATCCCTCATATCTGAGAGTCTAGACCTCAGCTCTCCTCCCTCAGACCCAGGGGTCCAGGCTCCAGCTCGCCTCCCTCATATCCAGGTATCCAGCCCCCAGCTCTCTCCTCCCTCACACCGGGGTTGGTCTGGCCTGGCCGCTCCGGTGTTCAGGCTTCCTCACCTGCCTGCTGGTTCTGTCTGACTCTCAGCCTTCAGCTCGCCCTCCCTTGTATTCTAGACTCCTCCTTTGCCTCCTCCCAGGCCTTGTGGCTCCTGCATACCTGAGCGCTCACCTGGCACTGCTGGCCTGAGGTGGCTGGGGCGGGGTTGGCACACAGTCTCAAGTGCGGGGGCTGGGCTGGCTGCAGGGGATCCCGGAAATTATGTGTGTCCGCTGTAACAACAGAATAACAACAGCAATTTGCTGTCACACTTGTTCGCACATCTGAGCTAAAAACTCCTCCTTAAATATATCTTTGAGTCCTCCTTGGCGCTGGGGGTGGGGTAGAGGTTGGATTTCCTATTGACTGACTAGTAAGGAAGCTAAGGTGTGGAGTGGTTGGGCCACTTGTTCTCACAGCTAGGTCACTAAGAGTCTGTGTCGTGTGTGTGTGTGTGTGTGTGTGTGTGTGTGTGTGTGTGTGAAGAAGATCAAACACTGACTGCGTCTCTAGGGCCACCATGCGTCCTGGCTCCCAGGACACATAGCCACCGCTGCCCTGGCTTCAGACTCCACCTACGCTCTTCCATCTTCCTTGGAAAATTTCCCTCAGTCATCCCTATGGAGCCGAGGGATAAGACTTGTCTCATGTAAACCTTTAACACAGTTCCTCATGTTGTGGTGACCCCCAACCATAAAATTATTTTGTTGCTACTTTGTAACTGTGATTTTGCCACCGCTATGAATCATAATGTAAATATCTGATGTCACGACCCACAGGCTGAGAACCACTGACAAGGCCGGATGTGGTGGCTCACTCCTGTTAAGCACCAGCTTGGAGGCTGAGGCAGGAGGACTGTGTTGAGTTTGAGGTCAGCCTAGGCTATGTAGTAAGTTCAAGGCCAGGCTGGGCTTCAATGTGAGACCCTGTCTGGGGATGCAGTACAGTGCTTGACTAGCACACATGAAGGCCTGGGTCAGTCGTCAGCATCACATAAACCAAGCACAGATATGCACATGTGACCCAGCACATAGAAGGTGGAGGCAGAAGGACCATGAGTTCAAGGGCATCCTCAGATACACAGTGAGTCTGAGGCTAGCCTGGTCTACAAATGGGCTCAAACAACGGTGGCAACAACAAAGCCTAGACCTAAACTAACAGCCCAGCCTCCCCGGCACACCCCTGGAATGGGCACAGACACCTTTCTCAGGTGTCTTGTTCCACGGTCCTCAGTGATTAAGCTGTACACATCATACCTTCCCCAAACCCATGATGACTGTGTATCTTTACAGAGATGAGGAAACTGAGGACCGGTATCTCTAGGTATTAGGCCAAACGGTATTTGTAAGAGCCATGTTGTGGAATCAGCTTAGGTGCCTACAATGGTTGAATGGATAAGGAAAATGTGGTACACATATACAGTGGAGTACTATTCAGCCACAAAGAAGAAATGGTGTCATGTCATTTGTGAGAAAAATCAGTGGAACTGGAGAGCACCATATTAAGTAAAAATGTCGGCTGTGCACGCGAGTGCGTGTGTGTGTGTGTGTGAGTGTGTGTGTGCACGTGATGGTGTATGTGTCAAGGTCAGAGAAAAACTTGTGCGGTCAGTTCTCTCCTTCCACTGTGGAGGTGGCTTTTGGGGGCTGATGTCAAGTTATCAGGCTCTCTGCCAAGCGTCTTTACTCACTGGGCCATCTCACCTGCCCATGTTAAGCAAGAGACCCTTGTGGATGTTGGTTGACAGTTAGTGGATGGAATGTCAGATTTGAAGCCTGCAAAACCCAGGAAGGAGATGAGGGGGCAACTCCTCGCCTCTCCCTCCTTCACTCCGTGGTTCCCATCAGGTCTTATTCACCCACTACGGACTATGGGGGAGCCTGACAAGGCTCTCCCTGCTGTGCACTTGGCCCCCACGGTGTCGCCTCGACACAGGGACCCTGAAGGGTCCTAGATCACATTTGGTTCCTGGATTCTTCTTCCATAAAAGCTGGCATCTTTTTGATCTGACTTTACTTCTTCCTCCAATGAGTTTCTTTCCCTGTTCCTTGAACTCCAAATCCCAACCTACCACAGGGTCTTTGCTGGGGTTGGTGAGGGAGGAAGGCTGGGGCTGACTCCTGGATCTGAGGGAGGAAGGCTGGGGGTGACTCCTGGGTCTGAGGGAGGAAGGCTGGGGCTGACTCCTGGGTCTGAGGGAGGAGGGCTGGGGCTAAACTCCTAGGTCTGAGGGAGGAGGACTGGGGTTGGACTCCTGGGTCTCAGGGAGGGGTCTAGGGCCTGAATTCCTGGGTCTGAGGGAGGAAGTCTGAGCCTTGCTTCTCTTTGAAGAGCTGCAGAGGAATCCACCCACTGTCCCACCCTCCAGTCCTCCTGCCCACCACTACTCCTGGTTGTATGTAGTCCAGACAACACTGAAACCTGACCCTCCACCCTCATTCCAGTGCAAAGAGCTCTTCCTCCCCCCCTCCCTAAACTGTGGCTTTGGCTCCCAAAGTCAAGCGAGGCTCCCACCCCTAGCAAACCTGACTCAGACAGCCCGGGGTGGAGGCTGCGAATGTCTTCCTGGACAGCTCACCCGAGGAATCCCTCCCTGAAGAAGACTTTCCATCCCGTGCCTGCTCATCCAGCCATGGAGGGCCTCCAGCGGGACTGACCATCACCCTCTCAGTCTTGGCTCAGTGAGCACCTTGGTTCACTGTAGTCCAGGAGGTGGAATTTTCCTCATTCACATAGGGCCTTGGTGTGTGGCTGCTGACCCTTGAGACTTTCATATATATATTTGAGCTCTATATCTTTCTCTGCTCCCCTCCTTGCCTCTCCCCTCCCAAGGTCCCCATGCTACCAATTTACTCAGGAGATCTTGTCTTTTTCTACTTCCCATGTAGATTAGATCCATGTATGTCTCTCTTAGAATCCTCATTATTGTCTAAGTTCTCTGGGGTTGTGATTTGTAGCCTGATTTTCTTTGCTTTATGTTTAAAAAACCACTTGTGAGTGACTATATGTGATACTTGTCTTTCTGGGTCTGGGTTACATCGCTCAAAATGATGTTTTCTAGTTCCATCCATTTGCCTACAAATTTCAAGATGTCGTTATTTTTTTCTGCTGTGAAGTACTCCATTGTGTAAATGTACCACATTTTCCTTATCCATTCTTCAGTGACCCTTGAC
Source organism: Alexandromys fortis (assembly GCF_014885135.2). Classification (NCBI taxonomy): domain Eukaryota; kingdom Metazoa; phylum Chordata; class Mammalia; order Rodentia; family Cricetidae; genus Alexandromys; species Alexandromys fortis. The sequence continues at coordinate 674,532 of NW_026068226.1, forward strand.
ACTTTCATCATCTCTGACCTCTCCGCTCCCACCTCTGACCTCTCACATGAGTTCCTGCCACAGGAGAAAAATCAAGTTTCTAGGTAAGGGGAACTAGAGCTGGTTACCAGGGAGGGTGGAGTCATGAAACAGGAGCTGGTTATCAGAGGACTATGCCTGCCTGAATACAAGAGAACTTCTTCATTCAGTACACAGCAACCGGCTAACCATTGGCCTGTAATTCTGAGGCTGAGGCAGGAGAATTGAAAATTCAAGGTCTGCCAAGGGCCTGGACAACTTAGTAAAGCTTGTCTTATGATAAAAGGTCAAAGGGCAGAGCCTGATGCAAAGGGACAGGGAAAGAATGGGATCAAATTCATGATGTGAAAAACACATAGTATAAATAAATTTTATTAATAAAAAGATAAAAGTAAATGCATTCTAAGGAGCATGATTTAGCAGAAGAGTGCCTGCCTAGAATCTCCCAGAGAGGGGCTGGGGGTGTGGCTCAATGGTAGAGCCCCTGCCTAGAATCCCCCAGTGAGGGGATGGGGTGTGGCTTAGTGGTAAAGTCTGCTGGGGGGGTGGGTGGGCTATATTTTCTCTCTTTTTAAAGATTTAGTTTTAATTACTTTTATCATGTGTAAGTATTTGTGTCTCTATGGAGTGTGTACAGTCACCCAAGAAGGCAAGAGGCATCAGAGTTCCCAGGATCTGGAGTTATAAGTGATTGGGAGCCACCCAACGTGGGTGTAGGAATTGAACTCTGGTCCTTGGGGAGAGCTTTTACATGCTCTTAACCTCTGAGCCATCTTTCCAGCTCCTGGGTTCTATTCTAAGTACCACATATACATAAGGGCCCTGATTTCTAATGTTTGCCTTACCCTTTCCCTCAATAGGAACCCCTTATTGAGGATATGCACCCCATCTGCATACATACATAGTCTTGGTTTGTGGTGTGTGCATGAGTGTAGGTGACAGAGGCATTGTGTCCTGTCCCTGGAGAAACTACTTAATGTATCCTTGAGGGGCTGTGATATGAGGAAACCAGAAGTCTTTTTCCAGTCAACTGAATGACTTTCTGTTCTGGTTTCCTTCTGTTGCTATGACAACTTCCTAAAGCAGCTTAGGGGAGGAAGGCTTTATTTTAGCTTACAGGTTACTCTCGTTTGTCCTTCTATGAGGGAAGTCATGATGGGAACTTGAAGTCAGGCCTGCTGTGGGCATGGAATTCCCCAGTGAGGGCCTGAAGGTGTGGCTCAGTGGTACAAACCCACAAACAGACAGACAGACAGACATAATTAAAAAAAAAATCTTGGAGAAAAAGGCAAAACCCAAACATTTTAAAATATTTTAATTTAGTGTATGTGTGTCCTTGCACGAATACCACGCATGCATGCACATGGTGGTCAGACGGCAGCTTGTGGCAGTAAGTTCTATCCTTGCATGATGTGGGTTCCTGGGATTGAACTCTGGCCGTCAGTCAGGCTTGGTGGAGACTCCTTCACATGCTGAGGCGTCTCACAGCCCTCAGAGGAGCTTATGAGAACAGAACTTCAAATTGAGGCTGTGCTTGGTGGCCCCTGCCTGATATCCCAGCACCAGGGAGGTTGAGGCAGGTAGACTGCCACACATTAAAGGCTTGTCTGAGATACTCAGAGAGCCCCTGCCTCAAAACAGAAAACAACAGCAACAACAAGACAGGGACTAGGGTGTAGCTAGGAGGGCAGATTGCTTGCCTAGCATGCATGAAGACCCCGGTTCAATCCCCAGCACTGTATAAACCAGGCATTGTGGGCACACCTATAACCACAGAACTCAGGAGGTGGGGACAAAAGCACACAGACAAAAGGACAAAAGGACACAGATGCAGCGGTACACATAATTAATTAATTAATCGAACTGGTGAGATGTCTCAGTGGGTCAAGGCACTTGCGACAAGCCTGACAACCTGAATTAGACCTCCAGAATCCATGGCAGAAGCCGAGAACCGATTTCTGAAAGTGGTGCTCTGACCTTCACAGGGGCAGCATGCCACACCCACGTGCACACACAATGCTTACACACACACAAACACATACACACACACACACGCACACACTTTAAAACAACAACAATCTGGTCCACATGCACACACAATGCTCACACACACACACACACACACACACACACAAAACAACAACAACCTGGTAAGAAACAATCATGGCTATAGTCAACTAAAAAACTAAGACCCAAACCCAAGACACGATGCACCTCCCCTTCACACTGAGGGAAATAAGCTTTCAGGGCAGAGGTGAGGCTATGGTGTGAGCAGAGGCTCCAGGGCCAGCTGTTGCTCTAGGGTGGAGAGGGAAGGCCTCCCAGGGTGGTGCCCGAGTATTGACCTGGATTTTGAGGAATGTACAGAGGATTTCGAGCTGGGGAAGGAAGGCCCTAAGGAGGCTGGTGGATGAAATCGGCAGAGCTTTGGCCACGGCTGTGAGAGATGAGCGTGGTGCTGCTGCTGTGAAGGTGGTCAGTCTCCGGACAGCTCTGACTGAGGGGCTCAAGTGGATTTGGTTCCTGTATCTGGGGATGTAGCTCAATGATAGAGCGATTGTTTGGAATCCACCAGCTGGGGGACGGGGATGTCGTTCAGGGATAAAACACTTGCCTGGAATCTAACAGTGAAGGGCTGGGGACCACAGTTTGAACATCTGCTTAGAATCCACCAGTGAGGGGATGAGGCCATGGCTCAGCTGTAGGGAGCCTGCCTACTGCATGGAATGCTGAATTCTATTGTTAGTACTAAAAAAGGAATGACTTATGTATGTGGTCCATGTCACCACTAAAGGCCACATGGATGTCTGTGGTCTGTGCTGCCACCCGAAACCATGTTGATGTTCTTGGGCCATGCTGGGAAGGAGGCCATGTTGGTGTCCATGGTCCATGTTGAACTGGAGGTCATGCTGATGTCTGTGGTGCACCAATGGCCATGACGGTGTCTGTGGTCTGTACTCCCATGGGAGACCACACGGAGGTCTGTGGTCCGTGCTGCACCGACGGCTATGATGGTGTCTGTGGTCTGTTCTGCCACGGGAGACCATACTTAGGTCTGTGGTCTGTGCTTTTACCAGAAATTATATGGAAATTCATGGTCCACGCTGCCACTGACTTTCAAGAGCAAGGAAGCTTCTTTTGCAGTGGTATTGATGAGTACAGACTCAAAGTTGAGAATGAAAAACATAGAAGGCTTTTATGACAACCTCTTCCCCTGATCTGACCTAACACCCCAAAAGAAACAGTCTAGACAACAAAGAACCATTGAAGAGAACTCTTGTTTTTTTTTTTTTTTTCTGTGTGTAACAGCCCCAGCTGTCCTGGAACTAGCTCTTGTAGACCAGGCTGGCCTCAGACTCACAGAGATCTGCCTGCATCTGCCTGTCGAATGCTGGGATTAAAGGTGTGCATCACCACGGCTCGAAAAGAAAGAGAACTCTTAAACATCGTGATATGGACGCTGAAGTGTAGCTCTTCATAATGGTTGGTTTCTGGTGGGGGTGGGGAAAGACTCAGTTTTCTCTAAGGGAAGGGCCACTGGGAGTTTGACTATGATCCAGTAAATATATGGGCAACACAATTTGGACTTGTGGGCTTTTTTGTTTTGTTTTTGTTTTTACTTTTTTTTTCCTTCTTCCTTTTTCAGGGGAAGGTTACAAGGGTAGGAGGGAGGACCTGGGAGGACTGGGGAGTGAGTGTGATTGGGGTGCATTATGTGAAATTCCCAAATAATCAGTAAACATTGTGTTGGAAGAAAAAAAAAGATGACCAGAAAAAATTCATGTACGCATACAACATATTTTTATTTTTTTAGATAAATTCTTACTATGTTGCTCTGGCTGTCCTGGCGCTTACACATGGGTCACCACCACCATTCTTGGCTGTATTTTGATCTTTTCTATCCCCGCTCCCTCCTCCAACTCTGCCCAGGACTCACCAATCTGTCTCGTTCTTGACATCAAGTCTGCTTATTTTAGTATTAGCTCTTGACATCAAGTCTGCTTATTTTAGTATTACCGTAGCCCCTTGAGTCTGGAAGTGCTCACCCGGCGCACATGTTGTGGGGCCTCTTGTTGAAGCGGAGCAGCCCTGGTGATGGCACAGGGAGACAGGGGCAGGTGTTTCAGTGTAAACTCAAGGCTGGGCTAGCCTGACAACATAGTGCGTTCCAGGCCAGTCCGGGCCACAGAGTGAGCTAGGGGTGGTGGCTGGGTCCCTCACGAAGCTTGGAGACAAGTAGGATTCCCTCAGAGTTAGTTCCTGCTAAGAGCAGCCTGAGATGGGGGAGGAGCAACACCCTGGATGCTTGACTGGTGCTTGGTGGCTCTCCAGAACCGGCCTGGCTGGCCGAGGGAGGTGGAGGAGCAGGTTGGTGGCAGGGACTGTTTGTTATTTGGGAGGGACTTAAGGTGAGGCCGCCTCAACAGTCCCTGACTGAAACTGGAAGAGTTGGCCTTCCAAGGAGGCCGGTGGCAGTGGGGGTGGCCAGACACCAGTGTAGGTGTGGGTTGGAGCAAGTGTGAGGTTTTCTTTTCGAGATCCTGACATTCAGTTTCTTCCTCTATAAAATGGGTGTGATTTCTAGTACCTGTCTCCACAGGCTAGGAGGGCCTCCCTGTGTGATTGATCAGACAGGCCAACCGTTTGGGTCATGCTTAAGTAAGTGCCGGCCAGTTGATGACGGAAAAGCTGGACAGAGGAATGAACAAACAGTTCAGTAACCAAGGTGACATGAAGGCACATGGGCAAGAAGGCTCTGTGGACGGGCAGTTCCGCATTCCAGTAGCTGCCTTAATGGCTCCAGCCTCAGTTTCCCTTCCTGTTCTAAGATCCTTCCCTCCCCTCCCTTCCCCCTTCTTTTCTTTCATTTTTGGGAGACAGAGTCTCTAGCCCAGACTGACCTCAAATTTGCTGTGTAGCTGAGAATGATATTGAACTTCTGATCCTCCTGCCTCTACCTCCAGAGTCCTTGGGTTGCGGGTGTGCTGCCTGCCTGGCTTTTGTAGTACCGGAAATCACACCTAAGACCTCTCCGTGCTGGGCAGGTACTTTACAATGCTCGCCTCTTGATCTGAACTTCTCTTAAAAACCTTTTTATTTTATTTATTTATTTTATTTTATGCACATTGATGGTTTGCCATGGGTGTTGAGCCCCATGGATCTGGAATTACAGACAGCTGTGAGCTGCCATGAGGATGCTGGGAGTTGAACCAGGGTCCTCTAGAAGAGCAGTCAGTGACCTTAACCGTTCATGCATCTCTCCAGATCCCTCCTAAAAACTTTTTTTTAAATTTATTTATTTATTATGTATACAATATTCTGTCTGTATGCCTGAAGGCCAGAAGAGGGCGCCAGACCTCTTTACAGATGGTTGTGAGCCACCATGTGGTTGCTGGGAATTGAACTCAGGACCTTTGGAAGAACAGGCAATGCTCTTAACCACTGAGCCATCTCTCCAGTCCCCCCCTCCTAAAAACTTTTAAAATTAACTCTTTGATAATATTATACATACTCTGATCATATTTACCCCCACTCTAGGTCCACCCACCCTTCCCTACCTGCCCACCTTTGTGCCTTCCCTTCCCCCCACCCATCAAGTCGAGTGGATGCACCAAGTGTCCTTGGGTGTGTGATCTTCCATTGGGACGTGGGACTGACTCTTCCCTCTCACCATCTATCAGTTGCCAATGGTTTCTCTTCTGGGCCTGGGACTGCACACCCATCTCCCCTCTCTGGGATCTGGTCTGTCTTGATCTTGATCAGGTTTTGTGCACTCGGTTATAACCACTGTGCGTTCATTTGTGCAGCTGCCCTGCTGTGTCCAGAAGACACTGTTTCCTGTGGTCACCCACAGATTCTGAGCCTTATACTCTTTCCACCGCTCTCCCACAATGATGTCTGAATCTTAGGAGGTGGTAGTGTGACGTATATGTCCAGGTGAGGCTTGAGCACTTTGTTTTCTCTCTCTCTCTCTCTCTCTCTCTCTCTCTCTCTCTCNCTCTCTCTCTCTCTCTCTCTCTCTCTCTCTCTCTCTCTCTCTCTCTCTCTCTTCCTGAGACAGGGTTTCCCAGTAGCTATGGAACCGGTCCTGGAACTCACTCTGTCACTCTGTAGACCAGGCTGGCCTCGAACTCATAGAGATCCACTTACCTCTGCCTCCCAAGTGCAGGGATTAAAGGTGTGCACCACCACTTCCTGACCACTTTGTAGTCTCATGCCCTTCGCACCTTGACCAATTGTGAGTCTGCATTAATCCCCCCCCCCAACTGCAAAAGGAGCTTCTCTGATGAAAGTTGAGAGATGTGTTCTGCATCTCCATATTTGCTCTGGACTTTTCATAAGATCCTTCAAGATTGTTCCCTCACTAATTGTTTATTAAGCATTTATTCTTTGCCAGGTATTGTAATATGTTCCATGGATAGAGATACGAACAAAACAGCCCAGAGTGGCTCTCCTGGAGTTCCATGCTGGTAGGAGGCACAGCACCCGCACATTTTGAAGGCTCTAGATTTTATCTTGCTACTCAGAATGACACAATCCAAGACTAACAAAGTGTTCATTTCTAGAAGTTTCCATTCAACATTTTGAACCGTGGTTGACCTTGTGTATCTGAAACCGTGGAAAGCAGGTCCATGGGTAAGGAATAGACTACAGCGGAGTTTCCACCTTGGCACTCAAGATGGCTGTTTCAACTGCTGCCATCACTGCTGTCTCCCAGCCAGGAGGAAGGAAGAAGTGGGTGGGGACTGCTACAATGCCAGCTCTGGGACCATGAGCAAAGGGTGAAGAATGGGTGCTGGAGGACAGCTAGACACGTGGGGAGGAACCTGACGCTGGCACTGCCCCCGTCTCTCCTCAGCCCATAGTCTGCATCTGAGACAGAGAACAGCAGCAACAGCGAAACCACACCCACACACCACACACCCCCATACACCACATACACCACACACATACCACACACACACATCACGCACACACACCATACACACACCACACACACATAAACACGCATCACACACACATCACACACATACCACACACACATCACATGCACACACATACATGCACCACATACACCATACACACACACACAGCAAGCAAACACATCTCCCTGTTGACTGAGGTTTCTGTCCCGTCTGGTCCTATAGTCATTCAGTCCCAAAGAAATACATGGAGCTCTACATTAATTATAAACTGAACTCACAGAGGTCGGCCTGCCTCTGTCTCCCAAGTGTTGGGACACCCAACTACTCTCTTTTTTCTTTTAAAAACTTTATCCTTTTTTCTTTTCTCTTCAAGCCTACACATATTTTTAAACACACTGTAAACCATTTAGAGGTTTTCTTCATCTGAATCTGTCTTTACTGTATATCTCTCTTTTCCTGAGCACATGAGTCTTTAATTTGCTAAGTGATATGGCTAGGATTAAAGCTGTGGCTTTGAAAGTTGGATAAACCCCATTCCTTAGCTTTCTGAGAATCTAGCTTCATGGTGGAGGTACTGGCCAGAGCCATGTTTATTGCCACAACTTTATGGCATTTCAAGGTCTGTGCCACCACCAAGAAGCATGTTGTAGGCTATTCATAAATACTATTTAAGTGTTTTGTGGCAGAGCTTCTTAAAAGGGCTGCAAAGTTTTTGCAGCTAAAACTGAGTCAGGAAGCCTCTCTTAAATGAGATGCGTTTGCCTCTAGCAAAGAGACCAAAGCCGAGAAATTGCTGCTACCAAGAAGCCATGTTTAATGCTGTAATTTTGTGTCTAGAATTACTTCCCAAGCTCTCTCAGGTTTTCTGTGGATACAATTGTCCACATGTTGGGCACCATTCTGTTGACTGAGGTTTCTGTCCTGCCTGAAACACAGAGCCCCACATTAATTATAAACTGATTGGCCTATTAGCTCAGGATTCTTATTAACTCTTATAACTTATATTTTAGCCCATAATTCTTGTAAATGTTAGCCACATGACTTGGCACCTTTTTTGGTGAAGGCAGTCACATCTTGCTTGCTCTGTGTCTGGCTTCCTCTGTGTCTGGGTGATGACTGCAGACTGCAGAATCCTCTTAGCTTTTTCTTGTTGCCCAGCCTCTAATTCCTTCCTGGCTACTCCACCTATACTTCCTGCCTGGCTACTGGCCAATCAGTGTTTATTTAAAGTACAAGTGACAGGGTACAGGCCATTGTCCCACAGCACCCCCTTCATGAAAACAGCCGTCTTACTCATAACCGCTTTATCTTAAGAAGCTGCCTTGCCCCAGCTATCAGGATGTGGGTCATAGCGGGAGTTTGAGTTTGGTAACAGCAATGAGGGGGGAGGAACTGGAGTTTCAACATTGGAGCCTGGTCAGGATCTGAAGAGTTTGTTCAAGTTTTTTTTTTCCAACAAGGTGTCCTGATAAACAGAATGGTTGCTTTACTTCCTGTGGCCATGTAACAAATGACCCCACTATTCAGTAACTTCAAGCAAGGAGCTATAGCTCAGTTGGTAGAGTGCCTGTCCACCATGCAAGAACAAAGCCATGGGTCTGATTCCCAGTGCTCTGTAAAATACATCAGTTTTCCTAGCACTTAGGATGTTCAGTCAGGAGCCCAAGCAAGGTGGTGTGAACCTGTAATTCCAGACCTTGGATGGGGTGGAGTTAGGAGAATCAGGAATTCAAGGTCGTCCCTCAGCTGGAGAGGGGAGTCTGAGCCAGGCTGGGCTACCAGAGACTCTGTTTCAAAAAAAAAAAAAAAATGTTGGAGGTGGAGGAAGGGAGAAAAAGATGGAGGGAGAAAGGGTTGGAGAGAGAGGTAGAGAGGAATCCAGGGAAGGCAGGAAGGGCTGAGAGAGACCTTTGCTGGGTGCTTTGAAGCATCTGCCCCGGGAAGATCAGGGGACCCTGCGGGCGAATCCTCTCAGCACCTGGGACAGCACCCAGTGCAAGTCAGTTTCTTCGTGAGAACAGAAACCTTGGCGAAGGGAGCACAGCCAGCCCGAAGTTTACAAAGACATTCCATCCACCATGGGTGTGTCTGGGAATCGGGTAGGAGGCCTTCAAAAGCAGGAGTTTGCTTGCATCTTTTTCTTTGTAATAACCACTTGACTTTCCTAGCCAGCCACGTTCCGGGACTCACTGTGGACCAGGTTCTTGTAAGCACAAAAGACATCTTTCTGAAATTGCACGGTAGGGGCTGGCAAGCTGGGGCCTAATGCTTGTTTTCTGCACTAAGCTTATTGCCACACTGCCATGCTGGTTTGTCTGTGTATTGTCTGTGGCTCTCTCCTGCCACTGGGCGGACTGGCTGTACTCCTAGGGCAGTTGAGAGACCAGCTGGCCTTCTCAGTGAGAATTTGACCTATCAGTAGAGAGGAAGTTAGGGCGCTTGCACTCAGGGTCATCTTCAACTACCCGGGGAGTTAGAGACCTGCCTGAGCTACAGGAGGCCCCGGTTCAAAACAAACAAACAAGCAAACCCAAGAAAGTAGCCTGTAGTAGGCTTTTTCTTTTGGGTCACTAACCAGCTCCCAATTCATGACATGGAGACATTATTAGTTTTGGATGTTTGGCTTTAGCTTATGATTGTTTCTGGCTACCTTTTAAAACTTAAGTTAACCTGTTTCTCTTCATCTATGCTTTGCCCTGGGACCTTTTACTTTTCTTTGCTTCTGTATATCTTACTTTCACTGCTTCTTGTGTCTGTCTGTCTATCTGTCTGTCTGTCTGGTGGCTGCCTGGCTTCTTGCCAGGGTGTCGTGTCCTTCTCTTTCTCCCTTGTTCTTGCCTTCTCCTTCTTCTCTCTTCTCATTCTTCTCCGGAGCCTAGATTCCTCCTATTCATTCTCTCTGCTTGCCAGCCCTGCCTATTCGTTCTCCACCTAACTATTGGCCATTCAACTCTTTATTAGACCAATCAGATGCCTTAGGCAGGCAAGGTGAAACAAATGCAACACCTCTTTACATAATTAAACATGCATCCTTACATTCTTAAACAAACGCAGCATAAGCAAATGTAACACTCTTTTACACAGTTAACATAATATGCCATAGCATAAACAAACGTTACACATCTTTACATAGTTAAATATTTCACAACAGTAGCCACCATTGTGGCTTATTTCACAGCTTGCCTCCCCTCCCCCCACCGTCTTAGTTAGGGTTACTATTGCTGTGGGGCTTGCTTGGGGAAGAAAGGGTTCATTTGCCTTACTCTTCCACATCACTGGTCATCATTGAAGGAAGTCAGGACAGGGACACAAACAGGGGCAGGAACCTGAAGGCAGGAACTGATGCAGAGGCCATGGGAGAAGGGTTGCTTACTGGCTTGACCTCAACGTTCTTATCTTCCAAGCTCCTACAGAACAGACCACTAATGTCTCAGCACTCAAAGGCTTTTCTAGCCCAGAGTGCCAAGGTACTTTTGCAATCCTCTCCAAAACACATGGTCAGCGATCTCCTACTCCAGATGCAATTTTCTAATCACGCTCTTTCCAAATCCATTGCTTCACTGGCATTGCAGCCTATTTCTTCAGGATCCTGGTGTATCCTGAAGGCCAGCCTCACAGACTGAATGGCTATTAGATTCTTTGACCATTGGTAGACAGCCATTGTTGGACTAGCAAGCCCACAGGCTGTAAGCCATTCTAATAAACCCTTTCCTCCCCAGCTTGTTTTTGGTCACAGTGTTTCATCATAGCAATAATAACCCTAATTAGGACATCTCCTCACATTGGTTGTAAATAAAGGGACTCAGACACTTTTAAAAACACACCTATTAAATTAAAGATTAATTAATTTATTTTATGCGAGTGAGTGTTGTGCCTGTTTGTATGTCTATGCACCATTTTTGTGCAGTGCCCGTAAAGGTCAGAAGAGGGTGTCTGATCCTTTGGAGCTGCAGTGACAGATGGTTGTGAGCTGCCATGTTGGGCTCTGGGCACTGAACCTGGGTCCTCTGCAAGAGCAGCAAGTGCTCTTAACCATTGGGTTATCCTTCAGGCCCAGGAGAATGACCTTTTACTGTTACAGTCTGGGGAACTGTGAGGGCAAGGACTGAATTCAGGTGTAACTGTGTTGGGAACACAAGAGGCGCTAAATAATTGTTGCAAGACGTGGTGAGGGAGTACTCACAAATGTGCACAAAGCCTGGTTGTTCTTTTTTTGGAACTATCAAGCCTCCCCTAAGCGTGACTTCTTACATAGGGGAGTGTCTGGATGACCCTGCGACAAGGCTTTCAGGAACACCGGAAAAGTGACACTCCTGCCAACAGACAGTTTCCCCCGCCCATCCTTGCCAGCACCGAATGTTTAACATAATTTCAATGTTGCCAATCGATAATTGAAAAATATTATCTCAATATCACCTTCAGGAGGACAAATGAAATTCCAAGTGTACTGGGAAATTTTCTACCTCAGGATGCATTCCTCCACAATCTATAGCTTTCCCCCTAACTTCCTTTCTTCCCTCTGTCTGTCTTTCTTTTCTTGTCCCCCCCTCCTTTCTAGACACCAAAGCTTCACTATATTAAAATGTTTCTCTGTTTACTTCTGTTTTGTTTGTGTGTGTTTGTGTGTGAGCACAGACGTGCCACGGTGGGAGGTCAGAGGACAGCTTTTGGGAGTTGGCTTTATCTTTCCGCCCTGCGAGTTCTAGGGATGAACACACAAGTTGCAAAGCTTGTATAACGAGCTCTTTTACCCCATGAGCCATCCCACTGGGCTCGGTATGTCATTTTAAAGTCAATAGCCTTCTTTTCCTTCAGACATAGGGGTCTGGGCCCCAGCCCTCCTCCTTCCCCCACAAGACCTATGCAGAAAGTACTATTGTTAAATATCATGTAGTGGGGAAAGCTCATGGTTCATTCTGTGGGGCTCGCTGTCTGGAAATAAATGGTAATGGTTTCTACCAACCCCCCCCTCCTCCCCAGTGCTTTTCTGTGTAATCCTGGAATTCCTTCTGTTGACCAGGAGGGCATCGAACTCAGAGATCTGCCCGCCTCTGTCTCCGGAGTGCCGGGAGTAGCTCCCAGCTGATTAAAACAAAACAAAACACAACACAACACAATACAAAACAAAACAAACCCCACCTCAGGACGCCTGGCTTGGTTGAATGTGAAGACGTTTGATCCGGCTGCTGGCACTCCAGTCAGCCTCGGCCCCGCCCCATCTCCTGAAACTACGACTCCCAGCATTAAGTGCGCCGTGGCCTACGTCCCAAAGAAGCCATCCTCGCTCTTGGCCCCACCTCAGGGCGTGCTTTGGAGGCCGCGTCCTTCCACTTCACGCTCTTTCGCACGTGTTGTAGTAGCCCGGAGGGCAGATCTACCGGTCCTCTGTTCCCCAGCCTGGAATGAACCGCTTTCTGTTGCCGGTGTCCGTAGTGGGCACGGTGATCGGTGGCACCGTGCTTCTCAAGTGAGTCTGTGCGCGTCTCTGGGCGCGCACGGTGGTAGACCTGCGGCAGGGGACTGCCGATTAAGGCCAGAGACAGATCCTTTATCCTCAGACCTCATTCTTGGTTTCTCCCAGCTTACCCACCAGCACCGCTTTTCCAGATTGAGCTGGGGGGTGGTCACCTTCCCAAGGTCACCTACGGAGAAGGGGTGGGGCCCGGACCTTGCACACTTTTTTTTTCCTCTGGACTCCTCTTTACTTTTCCTCCTCTCCGCACTTCCTGTCTGTCTGCCTTCTCTTCCCTCTTCCTCTCCTCCCTTTTTTCCTTCCTTGCGTTTTTGAGACAGGGTCTTACTGTGCAGCCCTGGCTGTCCTAGAACTCGTGTAGACCAGGCTGACTGAATTCACCTGCCTCTGCCTCCCGGAGTGCTGGGATCAAAGGCGCGTGTCACCATGCATGGCCTGCTATTTTTTTCCCTTGCTATATGTTTACGTCGCGTTTTCTGAGATTATAAGAGGGAGAGTGTGTCAGAGCTGGAACCACGTGGGTGCTGGGAACGGAACCTGGAGGCTTTGTAAGAGCAGCAGAGCTCGAGCTGCTGAGACTTCTCTCCAGCCCCACGCTGTGTATAATGTACTTTGATCACAGCTAATTCCCACTCGTGTTCTCCAACCCCCTGGACCCTTTCGGACGCACTCTCCTTCCAACTTCATGTCCTTTATTTTATTTAACTTATTTTGAGACAAGGAGTCATGTAGCCTAGGTTGGTCTTGAACTTGCTGTGTTGTTGAGGATGACCTTGAATACTTGGTCCTTCTGCCACAGCCTCTCAAAGCTGGGCTTGTGCTTCTGTTTACAATCTTTTTGTTTTATTTTGTTCTCTGTGTAGTCCTGGCTCCCCTGGAACTCACCCTGTAGACCAGGCTGGCCTTGAACTCAGAGAACCACTCGCCTCTGCCTCCCAAGTGCTGGGATTAAAGGTGTATGCCACCACCTCTGACCCTAATCTTTTGTTTTTATAAAACATAGTAATGCCACCTCACAGAGACTTCCCAAGTGTAGTCTTTGCTGAGACCATAAGAACACCGTGTGTTTTGGTGCTTTGGTGGGAGATGTGAACTTAGAAGGGTGGTTGGCCCCAGATCGTAAGTCCAGGCAAGAGGCAGAGAGAATTCATTCAGCTGTTTCTCACCCCCAGGGACTATGTCGCTGGTGGGGCTTGTCCCAGCAAGGCCACCATACCTGGGAAGACTGTCATTGTGACAGGAGCCAACACAGGCATTGGGAAACAAACTGCTTTGGAACTGGCTAAAAGAGGTAAGAGCAACACCTGCTTCGGGATTTGAAGAGATTCGTGCACACTGGTGTGCATGGCAGTGTTGTTTAAAATAGCTCAGAGGTGGAAGGAAGCATTCCAGGTGCTCATTGCAGACAGTCAGAATGTGGTCCATCCATACAGTGGAATATTACCAAGCTTTCAAAGGGAAAGGAATTTGGACATGCTCCTGTGCGGTGATTCTAGAGGATATGCACTAAGTGAAAAAGGCCAGACCCCGAAAAGACTACTGTGTAAGTTTGCTTGTTGGAGTAGTTACATTCTTTAAAAAAATCTGTTTTTATTATGTAGTATGTGTATGTTGGCGTGGGATAGGGTTTGAGCTTTGCCATTGTGTGTGTGTTTATGTGTGTGTGTGTGTGTGTAGTTCAGAGGACAACTATGGAAGCTGGTTTTCTTCTTCCTTTATGTTGTTCCTGGGAATTGAACTCTGGTTCTCAGACTTAATTGCACGTACCTTTACTTGTTGAGCCAATTTCCAGCCCCTGTATTGGTATATCTTGATAAGTTTATATTTGTGTGCACATGCATGCACATGCTTGTGGAGGACAGGAGACAGCGTCTGGTGGTATTTCTCAGAGTAACAGCACTAAGTTCACTGCACATTCCCATATGCCCCCAAAATGTTTCCGTCTTCTAACATGATCCTTGAGATACCCATCATCCCTTTATTCGTCACCCATGGCTCCCTGATCTTCCCCTGCCGCCACAGCTCCAGGAAACCTGGGTCTCTTTTTCTGCATTTGCTTCTTTGGGACATTTTATATAAGCGGAAGCATATATATATGAATTACTATTATTATTGGTTTTTTGAGACAGGCTTCTCTGTAGCTTTGGAACCTGTCCTGGAATTCATCTGTAGATTGGGTTGGACTTGAACTCTGCCTCCCAAGTGCTGGGATTAAAGGAGTGTGTTACGTATCAATTTTGTGTCTGACTAATCGAGTATAGTAATTTCAAGGTTCATTCACTGTGTCATATGTCAATGTGTCATTCCCTTTTATGACTGAATATCCATTGCACAGATAGACTGCAGTTGGTTTATCTATTGATTAGTGGATGGATGTTTGCTATTGTTTGTGTTGGAGATTGGACTCAGAGCCTCTCGTTTGCTAGTCAGGTGCTCTACCACTGAGCAGCACCCCCAGCTCCTCACTGGGGGATTCTAGTCAGGTGCTCTACCACTGAGCCACACCCCCAGCCCCTCACTGGGGGGTTCTAGGCAGGGGCTCTACCACTGAGCCATGCCCCCAGCCCTGTACTGGAAGAGTTTAGGCAGGTGCTCTACTGCTGAATTACATCCTCAGCCCTGTTTTTTTACTTTTTGAGACAGGTTCTTATTAAAATGTCTAGATAGGTCTTGAAGTCACTCTGTAGCCCAGGCAGGCCTTGAACTTACAATCCTGCCTCAGCTTTTAGAGTCACTGCCGTTTCAGGCCTATACCACCAAGCCTGGTGATTTTTGCGTTTCTGTCTTTTGGTCATTGAATATATTACTAAGACTGCTTGCATACAGATTTTAGCGGGTGTACACTTTTATGTCTGTTGGATAGATATGTAGGGGTGCATTTATTTTCTTTTTCTTTTCATGTTTTCTTCTGGGCGTCCAGGAGGCAACGTCATTCTGGCCTGTCGTGACATGGAGAAGTGTGAGGCAGCTGCGAAGGACATTCGTGGAGAGACCTTGAATCCCCATGTGCGCGCCCAGCACCTAGACTTGGCTTCCCTCAAGTCCATCCGAGAGTTTGCTAGGAAGATCATCAAAGGTAGGCAGGAAGATGTTGACTTTTCCAGCCAAGGTTTAGAGCTTCCAGCCAGTTCTCTAGGAACCTGAAGCTAGTAAGTTCTGAAGAAGAGACTGATCAATGTGATCTGCTGGCTGAATTCAGCTACTACCTGTTTTTCTGTTCTTCCGTAAGATCAGCTGTGCCTACTCATGAGAGTCCTTTGTGCTCTCGTTGTGGACTGTTGGCATTCCCTCAGTACTCGGAGGGGGTGTGGTTTGGATGAGAATGGCCTCCATAGGCTCTTATGTTTGAATCCTTGGTCCCCAGGTAGTAGAACTGTTTGGGAAGGATTAGGAGATGTGGCCTTGTTGAAGAAGGTGTGCCATTGAGGATGGGCTTTGAGGTTTCAAAAGCCCACACTGTTCCCAGTTAGTTCTCTCTGCCTCATGGTTATGGATCAGATGTGAACTCTCAGCTGCTCCCCTAGCAACATGCCTGCCTGTAAATAGAAGTTTCTGTTCTACCTGGTCCTACAGTTGTTCAGTCCTAAAGAAACACACAGAGGTTTATATTAATTATAAACTATTTGACCGATTAGCTCAGGCTTATTGTTAATTAGCTCTTACAACTTAAATTAACCCATAATTTTTGGCTATGTTTAGCCACGTGGCTTGGTACCTTTTCTCAGTGAGGCATTCTCATCTTGCTTCCTCTACATCTGGATGGTGACTTATGTCAGGATCCAGCCCCAACATAAAACATTTCTCACCAGCGTAGAGGCATAGGAAATTTAGCCTCTATGCATTTCTGTTGACCTGCTTGCCTTTCTGGCTCCACCACGCAGGCATGTTAGACTCAGCTGGCTACAGCGCCTGTGCATGGACTGCTACCATCTCAGCAGTAACCCGGACGATAGCTAGCAAAACACTACACTTCCTTCACTCTTCCTGCCCATTCAGCAGCGATAGAAGCTGCACCTCCACGACTACAGTGCCACTTGTAGGAGACGGTGCGACCTCACCTTGGCTTCCCTGAGCCAGAGGCTGCGGGTACTCAGCCAGTGCAGGGGTGGGAATATGCTATTTACAAACTCTAAATATCTCTGCCTTTGCTTCTGCTCCACTTTTAGCTCCTTTAGCTATCAACATACATAACTGAATGCTGCTTCCTTGTCCCATATCTATATTTATTATTTACAAATTTTTACTCCTGATTTTTATTTCCTGCTTTTCTGCTTTTTAAAATTCTACTAATTATTTCTGAGCGCTCCTTATTCACCTTTCCACTTGTGGTGCAATTTTTTTCATGGGTTCCTTGTGTTCTCTGTACATCTGGTTACTCCTCTGTGTTTTTCAGGGTCCAACCCCCAACAGAAAACATTTCTCACCAGCGTAGAGGCGTGGGAATGAAGACACTATTCACATGACAGTATCGGGAGGGACTTTCAGTGGTCATTCAGATCCTGAAGTCACCCACATTTATTTTCCAAACAGCTTTTATATCATAGAGGGAAGTTAACAAAACTTCATTAGCATTCTGTTTCCTAGGTAGTGGGGAATGACTTAAGTCACATCTTGTCTATACCTATTTTTGTCATGTAGACTGAAAACACCTCTTTCCCAGGTGACCTCATAATTTATAATAGAAGGAGCAGAACGACATTAGCATATCCTGGCACCTGTTGAGGAGGCACAGTGTTTGCTTCAAAAGAGCCAGGCGATCCCCTCCTGTGTGGCAGGTGCCTTGTAAGTGGCTCAGATTCTCTGGCCGCCAGACAGTGTGGAATATAGACCTGCATATTTCGGCCCCCACATGACTTTGTCTCTGCCTTTTCTCTTCCCAGAATTCTTAGTCTGTTTACCCTGCTTATACTTCCTGCCTGACTACTGGCCAATCAGCATTTTATTAGACCAATGCAAGTGACAAACCTTTACAGTGTACTAGAGCATTCTCCCACAGCATCAGCCTGTCTGCCGTCATAGTCCCACCGTGATGGTCATGTACTCTAACTCTCTGAAACTGTAAGCCTCAGATAAATGCTTTCCTCTGTAAGCTGCCTTGGTCATGGTGTCTTATCACAGCAATGGAAAAGCAACTAAGACAGAGAGGTAGGGGTGGTCATTGGACCCTCATCTGAGTGTCTGGACTGTGCTCCCACCATTTGTATATAGTTCTCATTTAATTACACCTGGCTGGTGATGGTTAACTGAGAGGGGCACCATCTGTGTGGCCATGCAGCTTTGGGGTCAGCTATGCTCTTGCCTATAATCCCTTATCTATGATCTGTAAGTAAGCCTAATAAACTTGTGGGTTTCTCAGGGTGAACTTCATGGAATGGAATTTTGGTTTGCCATTGGGACCTTAATAATAATATTCTTCCATTTTAAAGTTTTTTTTTTATTTTTTATTTTTACTAATGTTTATGTGTGAGTGCCCTCAGATACCAGAAGAGAGTGTTGGATCTTCTCCAGCTGAAATTACAGATGGTAGTGAGCCTCTCTTTGTGGGTGCTGGGAACTGAACTTGGGTCCTCTGGAAGAGTGTCAAGTACGTGTAACCGCTGAGCCATCTCTCCAGCACCTCTGTGGACCTTGCAGCTCAGGCCTCCGAGTTAGCTAGGCCTCCTAGTTCACCCTTCTGTAGTGGAGGCTGCCACAGTTTCCAGAGCTAGTGAGAGGGGCTCCCTGGGCCTAAACTGGTTGTTCCAGCCACAGGTTGATGCTGAATTCTCATTTCCCTGCTGGGAGTCTGGAACCTGGGCAGCTAGTCTGTCTGGGTGACTGGAGTAAAGAGCCGTAGTCTGGGTGATGAGTAGCAGCAGACATTTCCCACTTGCTCTTCTGGAGGCTGGAAGTGCAACACAGTGCAGATTCTGCTTCTGGTGAGGCCTAACTTCCTGATTCATAAGTAGCACCCTGACTGTGTCAGTGTTGGAAGGGAATGGGGAGGCAGGCAGCCTCTTTTGTGAGTGTAAATCTAATCCTGAGGGTCTATCCTAATGCTCCAACACCTACAGAGAACCAGAACTGTTGAATTATCTCGATTCGAAAAATAACCAGACTAGCTAAAAGATAAAACAATTACATTTTTATATTTATTATAAAGGGCAAACACACGAAACAGGAACAAGAAGTCCAAGATAAGCTGTGCTAAAAGGGAACAACACAGAGAGGGCACCTAGCAGTGTGCTGTTTTTCTCCAGGTTCCAGAAAGCCACAGCCTAACTTGGTTCCACGTCTTAAAGATAATTGGTTGACAAAGATTCCCCATCACCTACCCTTTTGTCTAAATAAGAGCAATCCAAGCCAATACAAAACTATATACAATAGGAACAGATATCAAGTATAAAATTACAACCAACATAAACAATATTAAGCAAGGAACACATGATAAATGTTTTACTAAACATTCTATTTTAAAGAGTCCAAGTCTTGCATCAGAAATTGACTTGGCTAAATCATAAGAGGAAGGTAACTAAGACTATCTAATCTTCAGCCCCATCGAAGGCCTGAGAAGGAAGAAATATTACTTGAGTAGGCAGGAAGTGCAGTCAAGCATTTTCCAAAGCCAGCTGTATATGACAGAGGCAGTTGGCTACCTGAGCAATCACCCAAAATCTCATTTGCAATGTTGAAGCAACCAACTTTAGCTAAGGCCTAGCCTAACTTACAGACCACTTTTTGAGGCAGGAAAATTTTCAGTACCATCTTACCCTGTCTTGACAAGGTTTGGCAGTCTTTTTCCTTGTGCCCTGCTTATCCAGTCTCCGGATACCATGTACTTTGTCACTGGTTGAGGCATGGGCAGTTCCTTGCCCAAAGGCCAATTGTGCCAAGAAGAAAACAAATTCCGAGTGGAGTGTCTTTGGTGCTCAACATTCTCTCGGGAATAGATTGGTGCTGTCAGGAGCAATTGTGTCTCATATCAGTATAACCCTAAATATTTAAATGCCATGTTCTACAGATCCTTGCAGTGGTTGAAGATTACCTATCTAGACAGAATACAATTTCTATGTATCTAAAGAACCTAATTAATCTGACTATATGTATAACAAACATGAATAACTATTGACCTATAATATTTAATACTTGTATAATTTAAGGACTAAGATTTCATATCAGAATATTAAATAATCTGTAAACAAATGTGCAGCAAATGGGGACAGTGACCTCAAAATGTAAACAATGTATAAGTATCTTGTTCAGAGGTAAGAATAGTATATAATGCAATATGAAAATATATCCTAAAAGTTGTATCAGTATACAAAATGTCCTAAACAGAGGTAGAAACATGCATGTATACAATCTGACAGAGTAACTTTGCATAGGTGTACAAATATTGTAAACAGAAATAACAAATATAATTTGAACTTGTATCACTATGCAAAAAACTATACCAATGTAAATTTTGATTTTCATATTTGTAATGGTTAAGTATTTTGAACAGTTCTTTAAGTGGTTAAAGCTATTAGAGGTATTTCTTTTGAGAATTCTTGGTTTGTATATGTGCCTCATCTTAAAATAGGGTTATTTATTTTCTTCCTATCAAGTTTTTTGAGTTCTTTATATATTTTGGATATTGGTCCTCTATTGAATGTAGAGACGGTAAATGTCATTTCCCCTTCTCTAGGATGCTGCCTTGTCTGAATGATGGCATTCTTTGTCTTGCTGAAGGTTCTCAGTCTCATGTGATCCTGTCTATTAGTTGTTCTTAGGGAGTGTGTTATTGGTGTTCTGTTCATAAAGTCATCTCCTATACCAGTGTGTCCAGATGTATTTCCCAATTCCTCTTCTGTCTGGTTCAATGTATCTGTTCTTATATTAAGATCTTTGACCCTTTTTAAGTTGAGTTTTATACAAGGTGATAAGTATGGATATATTTGCATTCTCCTATATTCAACTATCTTTTTTTGACAAAAACTGTAACAGCGCTATTTTTTCCAGTGTGTGTTTCTTGCTTCTTTAGCAAAGATCAAGTATACATAGCTGCCCGCACTTATGTTTGGGCCTGTATGTTTGTCCATTGATGAACGTGTCTGCCTTGTACAGTGCTGTGCTTGTCACTATAGCTCTGTTTTGCAACTTGAAAGCAGGAATGTTTAGACCTCCGGCAGTTCTTCCATTGTTCAGCATTGTGTTAGCTATTCTGTTATTGTGTGTGTGTGTTCACATTTGAAGCTATAAAATTGTCCTCTTAAGATCTGTGTAGAATTGTGTTGGAATTTTCATGGGGATTGCATTGAGTCTATAGATGACAGTTGGTAGAATGTCCATTTCCCCATGTTTATCCTATTGATCCATAAACATGGATGATGTGGGATTCCCCTCTGTATGCTGTGAATATGTTTTATTACCATTGGTTAATAAAGAAGCTACTTTGGGCTTATTGCAACACAGAATGGAGTAAGGTGGGAATTCCAAACAGAGATCGAGGAGAAAAGAAGGCGGAGTCAGGGAGATGCTAGCAGCTGAATGAGGTCGTGCTTACTCCAGAATCACATCTGAAGTTGGAGGGTGAGTTGAGAAGGGGAGGATGCTGACTCATCATTGCTTCCAATTTTCTAAGGACACAGATGAGTCACAAGGGCCCTGTGTATCAGGTCATGGATGATCCGTGCGCTGCTGGAGGGCAGTGCCTGGGGCTCTTGTTTGTTGAGTGCCCTTTGATAACCCAGGGCTCAGCTGACAAATTCTATATTTCTGTCACACTGAGGACTGACTCACCCCTTTGTTTCCTTCTAGGTGATGTTAAAACTGTCACGTGTCAGTGTTTTGAATAGGAGCATAGCTTGAAGCAACTATCAGGGAGTGTAAAATGTGTTCAACATGCTATTTATTTTTATTTTATTATCTGTCTATCTATCTATCTATCTATCTATCTATCTATCTATCTATCTATCTATCATCTATCTTTATATATGTCTTTGTGTATGCCAGAAGGGGGCACCAGATCTTATTATACATGGTTGTGAGCCACCATGTGGTTCCTGGGAATTGAACTCAGGACCTCTGGAAGAGCAGCCAGTGCTCTTAATCTCTGAGCCATCCTCCAGCTCTTAGTTTATTTTTTAAAAATTATTTCTGTGTATGAGTGTTTTTCTTACTTGCACATATGTGCGTCACATGCATGCAGTGCTTACAGAGGCCAAAAGAGGGCGTGGGCTCCTCTGGAACTGGAGATACAGATGGTTGCGAGCTGCCATGTGGGTGCTGAGAATCAAATCCAGATCCTCTGGAAGAGCAGCCAGTGCTCTTAATCTCTGAGCCATCTCCCCAGCCCCCTGTTAATTTTTTTTTCCCTGGTAGTTTGTTTTTGTTTTGGAGACAGGTTTCCAAGCTGTCTCCAGCCTGAGAGAGTTTCTTTTAGTTTTTTAGTTTCTTTTTTCTTTTAATAAAACCAGTTATTAACCCAAGAAACGTCCTGTGGCCAGAACTTATTGATGAAGGGCAGAGTCCCCTTTTGAGCGGGTGTTGGTTCTCAGTCTTGCTGGAATGTCCATTTCAGGTAGGCAGTGACCCTGACTTTCCTCTCCACCCTGTATTTCCAGTGCCCAATGATAGGTGCTTAGCAAATGCCTGTTGATTGGATAGTAATTATGTGTTTCTACTAGGCGGGCACTATTGTGCTTTTTAATAAAGGCAGAAACCAAGTCACAGGGAAGCTATGTGAACTGGTCAGTGTCAAAAATCCAGTCAGGTTTTTTATTTTTGAGACAGAGTCTCACTCTGTAGCCCAGGCCGACCAGGATTATAGGCATGAGCCACCGTGTCAGGCTTTAGATCTAAGACATGAACTCCTGTCTGCCAGCTTTCAGATCTGATCTCCCTCCTCCCACCCCAACACTGGGACTTTACAGACGCGTGGTGCTGGTTGTCGATGTGGCAGGTCCTAGAAGTATCCAGGAGATGAACTGGTGTGCATTGTCTGTGAGGAGTTTCCAGACGAGGTTAATAGGGAAGACCCACTTTCCCTGCGGGCAGCATTGACCATGGACTGGGCTCCAGGACTGAATCAAAAGGAGAAGTGACCTGAGCATTTATTTTGTATTGGGATTCAAGAGTGTGGCCTTTATCAGCAATGATGTATCTTATTCTACTAGCTTACTTATTTTTGGTTGTGTGTCTGTTTGTGCATGTGGACGCAGGTGCCTGCAGAGACCACAGGAGGGCAATGGATGTCCTGGAGCTGGAGTGACAGGTGGTTGTGACCTCTGAGCCGTTTCTCCAGCCCTGAGACAAGGTTTTGCCTTTTACCCTGGCTGGCCTTGAACTTGTCATTTTCCTGCTTCAGCTTCTGCAATAGCCTGCTAATATTACCACCTGTGGCTTGGAGCATGTGTACTTCATTGGTGTTCTATATCTCTCCCCCATGAAGTGAAGAATGAGGGCCTGGTCCACATCTCTTAGGTGCTAGACACCCAATTCCTATCTCCACTGAAAATGTCTTGGAAGTGTTATGGATTCAGTTACATCTCTGTGGGGAGGCCCTGACTCCTACCTAGGATCTCAGAAGGTGACATTGTTTGGAGGTAGGCTCTCTGTGGAGATTATCAAGTTGAAGTGAGGTCATTAGAATGGGCCCTAGGTCAGTATCCCTGGTGTCATCATCACGGGAAACTGGGGCACAGAGGGCTGTGCACAGAGAGAAGATGCTGAAAGAAATATAGGGAGGAACTGGCCATCTATTAGCCAAGGCTTGGGGCAGATTCCCTTCCTCAGCCCCAGCTGGACCAGGTCTTGCTTAAGTTCTGATCCAGCATCTTGTCCATCCATTTCTGATGTTTTAAAGATTTATTTACTTTTATTTTATGAGTATGAGTATTTTGCTGGCATGTATGTAGTACCATGTTCATGCCTGGTGCCCAAGGAGGCTAGAAGAAGGCATTGGATTCCTTAGAACTGGAGACATGGGTGGGCCTCTGTCTTAGTTAGGGTTTCTATTGCTGTGATGAAACATCATGATCAAAAGCAAGTTGGGGAGGAAAGGGATTATTTGGTTTGTACTTTCACATCATAGTCTGTTGCGGGAGGTCCTTCCGCCCCTCCAACCAATAGCTGCTGTGATACCAGCCCATTGGGGCGTGGTCTCTCTCCCTTTAAAAAAGCGGCTACTTCCTCTGCTCTCTCTCTTCACTTCCTGCTCCGCTGGAGACTAGACTCCCTTCCTGGTTGTGCAGATGGCTGTTGTCTGGGACGGTGATCTGTAAGTTTTTTCCCCTTTAAATAAATAACACCCTATTAATCATAACTCCAAACTGGTGTGGC
>NW_026068226.1:701423-705938 GCF_014885135.2 Alexandromys fortis
ATGCAGACAAAACACTCATACACATAAAAAATATTTTAAAAAAGTAAAATAGCCATTTTGGGAAAATGGTGTTTTCTTGTCATCCTTTATCTAGGTCACTTCCTGTTGACAAACTTGCTGCTGGACAAGCTGAAGGCCTCGGCCCCTTCGCGCATCATCAACTTGTCCTCCCTGGCTCATGTTGCTGGGCACATAGACTTTGACGACTTGAACTGGAAGACGAAAAAGTATGACACCAAGGCGGCCTACTGCCAGAGCAAGTTGGCTGTTGTCCTCTTCACCAAGGAGCTGAGCCGCCGGCTGCAAGGTGTGCACATGGCAATCTTTTCTCTTTCCTCCTCGTCTGGAATAGTTCTGTAACCCTGAGCGGTTGGTGGAAAGGCACGTAGTAGCTTTAGACAAAAGGATGGATGGCACATGTACCACCATGCTGTGGCCCCTTCCAGTGCTGGAGGCAGACATCACTAATAAATTGTGGTTGTAATGATTGCTGTTTGGTCTCAACCAGCCTGCCTTCATCAGACATGCTTATCTTGGATAGCCTTCTAAGCCTCTGGTGTTCTAAGCCAGTGGTTGTCCACTGCGAGTGGTTTTGGCCCTAGGGAACACATCAATGTTTGCAGACATGCCTGTCACAACTGGGTTCGTAAGAGGTTGCTCCTGGCATCTAGTGGGTTGAACTCAGGGATCCACCTGGTTGGTTCCCCAGTTCCTTCCACTCCAATGGAAGGAATGTAGTGTTAGACATAAAGAAGCTTCCCCTGGCTTCTTGCTTCTCAAAAGTTGTCTGTGGCCAGCAGTGCCAGCCACCCTTGGGAGAAAGTCATAACTGCAGCATCTTAGATCCCATTCTAGTCCCCTGCTTCAGACCCTGGTGGGGGTGGTGGAGCCCAGGAATGTGGGTCTCTCATGCCTCCAGGGCTGCTGTGCTGGGGAGACAACTTGAGATGGAGGCTTCAGAGCACAGAGGATAAAGTGGGTTCAAGTGTGGGAAACAGCCTAGGATAGCGAAGACCCAGAGTGTAGTTAGTGGTGGCTACAGCAGCCTTCTCGGCAAGGGGCCAACCTGGTCTTTATGTGTGCCTGTTTGTATGAGTGCACGAGCACGTGTGCATGCATGCGGTCTGTATGTGTGTGTGTAAGTCAGTGGACAATGTTGGCTGCCATCCATGTTGCTTTTTATTTGAAACAGTGTTTCTCCTTGGCCTGGAGCTCACCACCTAGGCTAGGCTAGCTTCAGTGAGCCCTGGGGATCTACCTGTATCTGCCTCCCAGTACTCACTAGATATTAGAAGCCTGGATTACCATCACAGGCATGTGTTTTGACCTGGGTTCTGGGCATCACACTCAGGACCTCCTGTGTGGCAAGCTCTTTAACAGCTGAGCTATCTTCCTACCACCTGACAGTCTCTATTGTTCCCAGGCACAGGTGTGACGGTCAATGCTCTGCACCCCGGTGTGGCCAGGACAGAGCTGGGCAGACATACAGACATGCACAACTCTGCCTTCTCCAGCTTCACACTTGGTGAGTCCCCTTCCAGCCTGGGATCCCCTCACAGAGCCCTGTTAGCTGGGGATCCAGGACTTTCCCTCAGAGATGGTTACTTTATTTCTTTTTGATTCTCTCTCTGACTGGGTCTCACTATGTATCTCTGACTGACTTGGAACTTGCTATGTAGACTAAGCTGGCCTCAAACTCACAGAGATCTGCTTGCCTCTGCCTTCGGCGTGCTGGGATTAAATAAATGTGCCATCACACCTGACTTTTTTCCCCCTCAACATGGCCTTAATGAGTAGGCTGGACTTGCTCATTATATGGGTGAGACTGGTCTTAAACTTCTGACCCTTTCACCTTCTGAGTGCTGTGTGTGCCTCTTTCTGCTCCTTCCCATGTCTTCCTGAGGTAGAAGATGAGTCATAATTCTATGTGGTTCTGACCTCAGATCAACAGAAAGCAGGCTACAGCCCCACTGATGAATAAGAAAATTGTCCTGCAGGATAAGCCTTGAGCTGATTTCTAGGGTCAGGCTGTACACAGGGTAGCCTCAGCTTCACTCAAAATTAAGTTACCCAGGAAACACACTTCCCAGTTTTTATAACATCTTAATATGTAGACTAGTTTAACCATGAGCTTCCATTCCTCCTGCCTCTGCTTCCTGAGTACTGGGATCACAGATACTCTAAGATCACCATGCTTGTTGCTTTGAGTCTGTTTCCTTATCTGCATAGCGAGGTCCATGATAGGACTGTCCTCATAGTCAGTGAGAAGAAGAGGGGAGATTGCCCATAGATTGACTGCACAGTGCCTGACCAAGAATGTAGTTTGACCCATAGCCAAACATTAGGTGGAGAGAGCTGAAATTGGAGGTCTCCATCAAATCTCTCCCCTTGGAGTTCAGGAAACCCCATAGAAGAGGGGGAGGAAGAATTGTAGGAGCCAAAGGGGTTGAGGACTCTGAGAACACAGCTCATAGAATCAACTAAGCAGGGCTCATAGAGACTGGATTGGCAATCACAGAACCTGTATGGTTTTGTGCTGGGTCCTCTGTATATATGTTATAGTTGTTAGCTTTTTTTTTTTTTTATGACTCCTAACAATAGGAGTGGGGGTATCTCTGACTCTTTTGCCTGCTCTTGGGACCCTTTTCCTTCTACTAAGTTGCCTTCTCCAGCCTTGATGTGAGGGTTTGTGTCTAGTCTTGTTGCGTCTTGTTATTTAGTGTCCAGTTGATAACTCTGGAATACCTGCACTTTTCTGTTAGGAAATGGAGGAGGAGTGGATCTGGGGGAGGGAATGAGGGGGTACTGGGAGGGGTGGAGGGAGTGGAGACTGTGGTTAGGATGTATTGTATGAGAGAAGAAATAAAAGGAGAAGAATGTAGTCTGAGTCAATAGAACATTGTAACTGGTATTTATAATCCTTTAGAGTCATATAGTGGGCATATATCAAGAATTTTAACCCAAGAGTACCTTGAAGTATATTTAGTAAATTGAGGGCTGGAGATGTAGCTCAGTGGACAGAGTGCTTGGCTAGCATGTCACAAAACCCTGGGTTTGATCTGCAGCACCACATAAAATCAAACATGTTGGTATATGCTGTCCAGTACTTGGGAGGTGGAGGCAGGAGGATAAGAAGTTTAAGATCATCTTTGGCTATATAGTGAGTTAAGGGCCAGCCTGGGCTACATGTGTCCCTGTCTGAGAAGAAAGATTATTTTCAAGGATAGAATAGGGAAAAATATGTTTTCATTTTTCTGGAAACCCTGGGGAGGTTTCTTGTAGGAGGCAGATTTGTGCTCATCCCTCTGTTTGGAGTTTTTTTTTTTTTTTTTTAATGTTGCCAGGGAAGGGACCTTTAGGTAGAGGGAACTGCAAGGACAAAGGCATGGAGGTGCGTCCGTGGGGCTTCAGGGAAGGTTCCATCCCTAGGGGTTTTGGGGGAGTAGAGCAGGGAATTTTCTTTTCTTCTCTCTTTCTTTCCTTCTTTTTTTGACTGAATGTTCTGTGGTTGATTGTAGGGCCCTTCTTCTGGCTGCTGTTCAAGAGTCCCCAGCTGGCGGCCCAGCCCAGCACGTACCTGGCAGTGGCAGAGGAACTGGAGAGTGTTTCTGGGAAGTACTTTGATGGACTCAGAGAGAAGGCTCCGTCTCCTGAGGCTGAAGATGAGGAAGTAGCCCGGAGACTTTGGGCTGAAAGTGCTAACTTGGTGGGCTTGGACATGGCTCATGGGTCCTCTGGAAGGGGGCATTCCCTTCCCAGATAACCTTCAAAGATCCAGATGGAACTGTATTACCAAGGCCTCTGGCTGCCATGCCCTCATCCTCTGGGGCACCTTTGGCATTGTTACTCTCAAGACCATGGTTGCTGGCTGCCATGCATTCATCTTCCTCTAGAGGCAGTGTTGGCACTGTCAGAATCTTAAGACTATAGCTGTTGGCTGCCATGCTCTCATCTTCCTTTAGATGGCAATGTTGGTCCTTTTTTGTTGGCTAACCACATTTAGTTGGACCACAGCTGAGCATTGACAGGGGTATGTGTG
This sequence comes from Alexandromys fortis, assembly GCF_014885135.2. Taxonomy (NCBI): domain Eukaryota; kingdom Metazoa; phylum Chordata; class Mammalia; order Rodentia; family Cricetidae; genus Alexandromys; species Alexandromys fortis. The sequence goes on from NW_026068226.1 coordinate 705,463, forward strand.
GTGGTGGCAGGTGGTGTCTCTCTTGGGAATGGTTTTGGGCAATGTTTAAAGGTAGCTGTGGTGGTGACTGATTGATCTTCTGTTAAAGAGCGGGTAATCAGACAAAATGGCCAGTCAGTCATAGTTCTTTGTGGGCCTTTGCACACTTCTGCCTCCTTTCTGAGAGCTGGCTGTTGTTTCTAAAGCAACTGGGGAGGAAAAGGGCTTACTTTAGCTTACAGGTTATAGTGCATCATGGAGGAGGGAAGCCGCGGCAGGAGCTCAAGGCAAGAGCTTGACGCAGATACCAGGCTTACACTCAGATAACTGTCTTTTTATTTTCATCATCATCATCATTATTTTTTAATGGAGAGTCTTACTCTGTAACTCTGGCTTTCCTGAAACTTGCTCCAGAGAGATCTGCCTGCTGGGATTAAAGACACGTTGCCATGCCTGAGTCAGGTACCAGCCCAGGCCTACCTGCCCAGGAATGGGAC
>NW_026068226.1:706098-734670 GCF_014885135.2 Alexandromys fortis
AAAAAAAAAAAAAAAAAAGGAAAAAAGAAAAATCAGCTGAATGTAAATCTAAGTTTGTTTTCTCCTCAGATTAATAAAACAACTCCAAGCAGAATAATAAAGTGGGTAAGGGAGAATATAGAGGAAGAGGAGGATTATGCTACTGCTGGGAATGAAAAATTAAAATTGTGGCTCAGTGGTTAAGAGGACTGGCTGCTCTTGCAGAGGACCTGGGTTTGACTCCCATCTCTTAACTCCAGTGCCAGGTGCTCCACTGCCCTCTTGTGGCCTCCATGGGCACTGCATGCATGTTTGCACAGATACACATGCAGACAAAACACTCATACACATAAAAAATATTTTAAAAAAGTAAAATAGCCATTGTGGGAAAATAGTGTTTTCTTGTCATCCTTCATCTAGGTCACTTTCTGTTGACAAACTTGCTGCTGGACAAGCTGAAGGCCTCGGCCCCTTCGCGCATCATCAACTTGTCCTCCCTGGCTCATGTTGCTGGGCACATAGACTTTGATGACTTGAATTGGAAGACGAAAAAGTATGACACCAAGGCGGCCTACTGCCAGAGCAAGTTGGCTGTTGTCCTCTTCACCAAGGAGCTGAGCCGCCGGCTGCAAGGTGTGCACATGGCAATCTTTTCTCTTTCCTCCTCGTCTGGAATAGTTCTGTAACCCTGAGCGGTTGGTGGAAAGGCATGTAGTAGCTTTAGACAAAAGGATGGATGGCACATGTACCACCATGCTGTGGCCCCTTCCAGTGCTGGAGGCAGACATCACTAATAAATTGTGGTTGTAATGATTGCTGTTTGGTCTCAACCAGCCTGCCTTCATCAGACATGCTTATCTTGGATAGCCTTCTAAGCCTCTGGTGTTCTAAGCCAGTGGTTGTCCACTGCGAGTGGTTTTGGCCCTAGGGAACACATCAATGTTTGCAGACATGCCTGTCACAACTGGGTTCGTAAGAGGTTGCTCCTGGCATCTAGTGGGTTGAATTCAGGGATCCTCCTGGATGGTTCCCCAGTTCCTTCCACTCCAATGGAAGGAATGTAGTGTTAGGGATAAAAAAGCTTCCCCTGGCTTCTTGCTTCTCAAAAGTTGTCTGTGGCCAGCAGTGCCAGCCACCCTTGGGAGAAAGTCATAACTGCAGCATCTTAGATCCCATTCTAGTCCCCTGCTTCAGACCCTGGTGGGGGTGGTGGAGCCCAGGAATGTGGGTCTCTCATGCCTCCAGGGCTGCTGTGCTGGGGAGACTACTTGAGATGGAGGCTTCAGAGCACAGAGGATAATGTGGGTTCAAGTGTGGGAAACAGCCTAGGATAGCGAAGACCCAGAGTGTAGTGGCGGCTACAGCAGCCTTCTCGGCAAGGGGCCAACCTGGTCTTTATGTGTGCCTGTTTGTATGCGTGCACGAGCACGTGTGCATGCATGCGGTCTGTATGTGTGTGTGTAAGTCAGTGGACAATGTTGGCTGCCATCCATGTTGCTTTTTATTTGAAACAGTGTTTCTCCTTGGCCTGGAGCTCACCACCTAGGCTAGGCTAGCTTCAGTGAGCCCTGGGGATCTACCTGTTTCTGCCTCCCAGTACTCACTAGATATTAGAAGCCTGGATTACCATCACAGGCATGTGTTTTGACCTGGGTTCTGGGCATCACACTCAGGACCTCCTGTGGGGCAAGCTCTTTAACAGCTGAGCTATCTTCCTACCACCTGACAGTCTCTATTGTTCCCAGGCACAGGTGTGACGGTCAATGCTCTGCACCCCGGTGTGGCCAGGACAGAGCTGGGCAGACATACAGACATGCACAACTCTGCCTTCTCCAGCTTCACACTTGGTGAGTCCCCTTCCAGCCTGGGATCCCCTCACAGAGCCCTGTTAGCTGGGGATCCAGGACTTTCCCTCAGAGATGGTTACTTTATTTCTTTTTGATTCTCTCTCTGACTGGGTCTCACTATGTATCTCTGACTGACTTGGAACTTGCTATGTAGACTAAGCTGGCCTCAAACTCACAGAGATCTGCTTGCCTCTGCCTTCGGCGTGCTGGGATTAAATAAATGTGCCATCACACCTGACTTTTTTCCCCCTCAACATGGCCTTAATGAGTAGGCTGGACTTGCTCATTATATGGGTGAGACTGGTCTTAAACTTCTGACCCTTTCACCTTCTGAGTGCTGTGTGTGCCTCTTTCTGCTCCTTCCCATGTCTTCCTGAGGTAGAAGATGAGTCATAATTCTATGTGATTCTGACCTCAGATCAACAGAAAGCAGGCTACAGCCCCACTGATGAATAAGAAAATTGTCCTGCAGGATAAGCCTTGAGCTGATTTCTAGGGTCAGGCTGTACACAGGGTAGCCTCAGCTTCACTCAAAATTAAGTTACCCAGGAAACACACATCCCAGTTTTTATAACATCTTAATATGTAGACTAGTTTAACCATGAGCTTCCATTCCTCCTGCCTCTGCTTCCTGAGTACTGGGATCACAGATACTCTAAGATCACCATGCTTGTTGCTTTGAGTCTGTTTCCTTATCTGCATAGCGAGGTCCATGATAGGACTGTCCTCATAGTCAGTGGGAAGAAGAGGGGAGATTGCCCATAGATTGACTGCACAGTGCCTGACCAAGAATGTAGTTTGACCCATAGCCAAACATTAGGTGGAGAGAGCAGAAATTGGAGGTCTCCATCACATCTCTTTTGCCTGCTCTTGGGACCCTTTTCCTCCTACTAAGTTGCCTTCTCCAGCCTTGATGTGAGGGTTTGTGTCTAGTCTTGTTGCGTCTTGTTATTTAGTGTCCAGTTGATAACTCTGGAATACCTGCACTTTTCTGTTAGGAAATGGAGGAGGAGTGGATCTGGGGGAGGGAATGAGGGGGTACTGGGAGGGGTGGAGGGAGTGGAGACTGTGGTTAGGATGTATTGTATGAGAGAAGAAATAAAAGGAGAAGAATGTAGTCTGAGTCAATAGAACATTGTAACTGGTATTTATAATCCTTTAGAGTCATATAGTGGGCATATATCAAGAATTTTAACCCAAGAGTACCTTGAAGTATATTTAGTAAATTGAGGGCTGGAGATGTAGCTCAGTGGACAGAGTGCTTGGCTAGCATGTCACAAAACCCTGGGTTTGATCTGCAGCACCACATAAAATCAAACATGTTGGTATATGCTGTCCAGTACTTGGGAGGTGGAGGCAGGAGGATAAGAAGTTTAAGATCATCTTTGGCTATATAGTGAGTTAAGGGCCAGCCTGGGCTACATGTGTCCCTGTCTGAGAAGAAAGATTATTTTCAAGGATAGAATAGGGAAAAATATGTTTTCATTTTTCTGGAAACCCTGGGGAGGTTTCTTGTAGGAGGCAGATTTGTGCTCATCCCTCTGTTTGGAGTTTTTTTTTTTTTTTTTTAATGTTGCCAGGGAAGGGACCTTTAGGTAGAGGGAACTGCAAGGACAAAGGCATGGAGGTGCGTCCGTGGGGCTTCAGGGAAGGTTCCATCCCTAGGGGTTTTGGGGGAGTAGAGCAGGGAATTTTCTTTTCTTCTCTCTTTCTTTCCTTCTTTTTTTGACTGAATGTTCTGTGGTTGATTGTAGGGCCCTTCTTCTGGCTGCTGTTCAAGAGTCCCCAGCTGGCGGCCCAGCCCAGCACGTACCTGGCAGTGGCAGAGGAACTGGAGAGTGTTTCTGGGAAGTACTTTGATGGACTCAGAGAGAAGGCTCCGTCTCCTGAGGCTGAAGATGAGGAAGTAGCCCGGAGACTTTGGGCTGAAAGTGCTAACTTGGTGGGCTTGGACATGGCTCATGGGTCCTCTGGAAGGGGGCATTCCCTTCCCAGATAACCTTCAAAGATCCAGATGGAACTGTATTACCAAGGCCTCTGGCTGCCATGCCCTCATCCTCTGGGGCACCTTTGGCATTGTTACTCTCAAGACCATGGTTGCTGGCTGCCATGCATTCATCTTCCTCTAGAGGCAGTGTTGGCACTGTCAGAATCTTAAGACTATAGCTGTTGGCTGCCATGCTCTCATCTTCCTTTAGATGGCAATGTTGGTCCTTTTTTGTTGGCTAACCACATTTAGTTGGACCACAGCTGAGCATTGACAGGGGTATGTGTGGTGGTGGCAGGTGGTGTCTCTCTTGGGAATGGTTTTGGGCAATGTTTAAAGGTAGCTGTGGTGGTGACTGATTGATCTTCTGTTAAAGAGCGGGTAATCAGACAAAATGGCCAGTCAGTCATAGTTCTTTGTGGGCCTTTGCACACTTCTGCCTCCTTTCTGAGAGCTGGCTGTTGTTTCTAAAGCAACTGGGGAGGAAAAGGGCTTACTTTAGCTTACAGGTTATAGTGTATCATGGAGGAGGGAAGCCGCGGCAGGAGCTCAAGGCAAGAGCTTGACGCAGATACCAGGCTTACACTCAGATAACTGTCTTTTTATTTTCATCATCATCATCATCATCATCATTATTATTTTTTAATGGAGAGTCTTACTCTGTAACTCTGGCTTTCCTGAAACTTGCTCCAGAGAGATCTGCCTGCTGGGATTAAAGACGCGTTGCCATGCCTGAGTCAGGTACCAGCCCAGGCCTACCTGCCCAGGAATGGGACCACCCACAGTGGGCTTGTCCCTTCTGCACCAATTAGCAAGCAAGAAATGTCCACGGACATTCACCAAGGGCATTCTGGTCCAAGCAGTTCTCCAGTTGAGGACCCCTTCCTCTTCTGGGTGTGTCAAGCTGATAACCAAAGTAACCAGGACGGCTCTTGATTTTAAACAGCTGTGGGTAACTGCTACCTCATGGGCTGGTGTGGGCATTAAACTCTTGTCTGGCTCAGTAAAGGACAGCTACGGACCTCTTGTGTCCTGGCCCAGAGGGAATGGAGTGAAAAGCTGCTGGCAGCTGCCTCTGAGGACCAGCATGACCTGAGAGCATGACCTCTCCAATTCCTATGATAATTTTAACCTTAGATTCTCAAGCTTGCTGTATGATTATAATAACTTGCTGGGTGTAGTAACACCAGCACTTAAGAGGTGGAGGCAGGAGGATCAGGCATTCAAGGTCATCCTCTGCCAGCCTGGGCTATACAAGATCCTGTCAAAACAAGTCAAAACAGTGAAATCTCCAAATGTAGCTGAGTCATAGATTTAAAATAAAAACAAACATTTGCTTAGTGTGTATGTGTGTACGCATGTGCGCAGGTATGCTCTTGAGTGCCAAGTTCATTCAGAGGACTACTTGAGGGAATCGTTCTTGTCTTGTGAGTCTTGGGATCCAACTCAGTTTGTCCAGCTTTGTGACAGAGACTTTCACCTCTGAACATATTGCCACATGACCCTGAACCTGAGTCATAGGTTTTATTTTATCCATTGTATATGGAATTTATTCCACACACAACTTGTATATTTATTCCTTTTAAGAAACCGACTTTTAAGTTACCAAGGCAATGAAGCAAGCCGCTGCAGACTCTGTGGTGGAAGGCGCAGCTCACCATATGGCAGTGATCGCTGAGGTCAGGCTGTCTTAGGGAACTTCTGCTTCAGAAATGGGACACTCAGCTGGGATGTAGAATTTCCGGAGCATCAAAAAGGTCAGTAGAGAGCTGGGAAGCACACACCTTTGATCCCAGCACTTGGGAGACAGAGGCAGGCAGATCTCTTGAGTTTGAGGTCAGCCTAGTCTACAGAGCTAGTTGCAGAACAGCCAAGGCTACACAAGGAAACCCTGTCTTGAAAAACCAACCCCCTTCTACCCCCAAAGCTCAGTAGACCCCTGGGTACTTAGAGCATGATTGGCCTAGAATTGTCACTTGCCTGGTGACTGCAGAGCCCAGCCAACCACGTAGCACCTGCTCTGCTGGCACAGTGACGCCAAGAAGCTACAGAATATTTTGAAGCCACTAGAGGTCAGAATTGAAAGCTCTTTGGCATCCACTCAAAGCTGCCCAAGTTCAGTCTTTATAGCAGTGTTCCTAGTAGGGTATATTTTGCAACCAAATCATATGTAGAAAGATGCCCTTGGCTGTACAATATATTTATATATCTATTTATTTTCATGAATATCTGTTTATCCTGTACATGCAGTGCCTGAGAAGTTGCAACCAAATTATATATAGAAAGATACCCTTGGATGTACAATATTGATAGTTTCTCTCTCTCTCTCTCTCTCTCTCTCTCTCTCTCTCTCTCTCTCTCTCTCTCTCTCTCTCTCTCTCTTTCTTTCTTTTCTGTTTGTCATGTGCATGCAGTGCCTGAGAAGAGGACTCCAAATCTGGAACTGGAGTTTACAGTTGTAAGTCTCCATGTGGGTGCTGGGAATTGAACCCAGGTCCTCTGGAAGACCAAGCCAGTGCTCTTAACCACTGAGCCATTACAACTGTTAGATTCTCCTGCCTCCGTCTTCCCTGTTTAATGATCCCCTTGGTCATATAAGCCCATCAGGATAATCCAAGAAAATGCTTTACTGTTTTAAAATCAGTAGAGCAGACTTAATGCTATCTTATCTGGTCCTGTTTGCCAGGTAAAGTAACACAGTCCTTTGTTCCTGTGTCCCGGGTTCTGGTGATGGGATCTAGCTACCCTGGGAAAGGCCGTTGCTCTGCTGACTGTATACTCCCTTTCATAAAGCCTGGCTCTTAAGGTTTTTCAACGACTCCCACTTATTTCTCATCCATTCTGGTCTGCTTAAATTAGGCTGGCTCAACTCCACTTTTTTTTTCTTTTGAGACAGTTTCACTGTGTAGTTCAGACTAAACTTGAACTCTAGATCTTCTCATCTCAGCCTCTCGAGCCCAGAGATTACAGGCCCACCATATGGTGCCAACTTGCAATGTTTACAACCAAATAAACAGAAAAATACATTCCTGTTATTAATTCGTCATTGTCTTTCTGGTTTTTTTTTTTTTTTTGTTGTTTCGTTTTTGTTTTTAAAGACACAAAAGAAAAAAGGGTTTCTCTGTGTAACAGTCCAGGCTATCCTAAAATTTCCTTTGTACACCAGGCTGACCTCGAACTCACTGTCTTTGCCTCCCCAGGTGCTAGATTAAAGGCATGCACCACCATGCCCTGGCTTGTCCTTCTCTTTTATTTGGTGTGTGTTCTCTTGCTGGGAAAAACTTCCTGACAAAAGCCACTGAAGGGAAGAAGGCTTCAGTCTGGGTGGCAGCTCCAGGATATAGTCCATTATGGCGTGGAAGTCGTGACGGCAGGGGTTTGGGGCAGCCTGTCCACCTGCGTTTTCAGACAGGAGGCAGAGGAAGGAATGCTGCTGCTTAGCTCCCCTGTGGCTTCGATTTTTTGTACATTGTTTATGTGTGTGTTGTGTATGCCTCACGGTGTGCTTGTGCAAGCCAGATGGTAACTTGTGGGGGGTTTGGTGACAAGTGCACTTCTTCCTCAATAAGCCCCCTTGCCGGCTCCCGTCATCATTATTATCAGTGGGTGGTGGTGGTGAGGGTGAATGCCACACCATGTGTGTGGCGGCCAGAGAACACCTTTCACGGAGTCAATTCCTTCCTGCCACCGTTACATGGGTTCTGGGGGTTGAGGTCAGGTTGCCAGGCGTTTGTAGCAAGTGCCTTTCCCTGCAGAGCTGTCTTACCAACGTCTGTGTCCTTTTATTCTGTCTGCGGCCCAAGCCCTTGGTGTAGTGCTGTTCACGCTCGCTGCGGCTCACACTCGCTGCTGCTCACGCTCGCTGCGGCTCTTCACGTCGCAATTACTTCAGCCTAGAAACTTCCTTACAAACCTGTTCAGCGCTTGGTCCTAGGTAACACTACATACTATCAGGTTGACAGTATTTACCACCACAGGGTGTCTTTCTTGGGAGATGGTATTTATCTGAAGGAGATAAAAGTCTAAACTTATCTGGAGCCCAGGCTGCCAAGGTGGCTGATCAATGGGGATGCTTTTCATGCTGGGGGATTTGTCTTTCTTGCACATGGACGAGACTGCTTCTGACCACAAACCCTCATGACCAACGTCCACTTCCTCTTCAAAATCAAGAGATCTCAAGCGCCACAAATGCTACAGTGTCCTAATCCTGAGGCCTGAGATGGCTCGAAAACAGCAGCACCCTAAGCTACATGAAAGACGACAAAATCTATTTGAAAAGACAGCCCAGAGAAGAATTTGTGGGTAAGTAATTAAGCCAACTAAAAAAGCTGGGCATGGCAGTACATGCTTATAATCCTAGCCTTGGAAAGGCTGAGACGGGGATCTTGAATTTGAGTCTACTTTGAGCTACAATAGTGCGATTCTATTCAAAAACTGAAAGTCAAGCCACTTTGAGTAAAGATAAAAACCCAAACCAAGCAAACAAACAAAAACGAAAAAACCCCAAACCAAAGCAAACCAAAAACCAGACCAGAGAAACAGCCACAGAACATTGCTTTGTATGGTGACTTAACACGGAAAGGAATTGAACTTGCATCAGCTTGTATATACTGTTCTTAAGAGCTGGGGAATTCTGTCCTGTTGCCTTTGGTGACCTACTGTAACAGGATGTTCAAAGGGTACAGGCTGATAGCTACCTATTTTTTTGAGACAGGGTCTTGCTGCCCAGGCTACTGCCAAACTAAGTAGCAGAGGATGACCTTCAGCTATGGATCCTCCTGCCTCCTCCTCCCAAGTAGTGGGATTCCAGGTCTTCAGACACTGTAGGGCGGACACACCATGGATCTCTACTCATACAGCCTCATCAACTGTAAAAACATCAGCATACAATGGAAGTTAGGGGTAAATAGCTGTTTTTCCAGATGCACCCAGTGTCTTCCTCCATTGCACACCCTCTCAGAGACCCGGGCACTACAGGATCCAGCAACGGAAGGGTTAACTCCCAGCATCACCAGGTAAGCTGATCTAGTCCTTGGGTCATCATCACCTTTGAGGTCAGGGCCCATCTCATGTGGACAGTAGAATGTTGAAGATTACCCTAGGCTTTAGAGGAAAGGAATATAAATGAAGACAGTTGAAGTTCAGCTGTAAGGCAGACACTGGTTCTGCGATGTATTCAAGACTCTCCCTGCCTGTTTGTCCATTGTCAAGGTCAACTTCATTCTCGGTAGATCTCTGTGGTCAGTTGGGTGGTGGCTCCTGAAGAGTATGGCTATAATTCTGGGGCCTGTGGACAATGCAATTTGTAGAAGTTAGCTCGATTCAGGAAATAACCTGGCTAGCTCAGCTGGTAGAGCATGAGACTCTTAATCTCAGGGTCATGGGTTCAAGCCCCACGTTGGGTGTCAACTGTAGAAGTTAGATTGATTAGGGAAATAACCAGGCTAGCTTAAAGATAAACAATTAATTTTTACTTATTATAAGGGGAAACTCATGCCACAAGAATGGAAAGTCCAAGTTCCACTGTGTCCTATGGGAATCACCCAGAGAGAGTGAGTACCTGGTCCATCCCAGATTTCCTCCTGGGCTCCAGGAAGCCATGCATTAACTAGGTTCCACTTCTTAAAGATAATTGGTTAACAAAGCTTCCCCCATCAGCAATCTAGTAGGAATGGATGTTGCTATCAGTCTCTGGGTTATCTGAGCACCAAAGACACATAAATGCCTGTAATTCTAGCACTTGGGAGGCTGAGGCAGGATTAGAGTGAGTTCAAGGCCACCTAGACTACACAACTAGACTCTTACAGAATCATGTTGTGCAGTGGAGGTGCATGTAATACTGGGGCTTGTGCAAATGCCCATGAGCAGAGGCAGGAATCTCAATCTCACTCTGGTTTTGTTCAGGGATTATAGATGAGTCATAAAATGCTGCCTTCCCACCTTAGCTTTCAAAAGCATCTCTGAACTCCAGGAGACTCATCCATGGTACACTTATACATATGGCTTGAACATGTCTCCAGGTTAATCTGGGGAAACTTAGTCATCAATGTGCTAAGGTCAAGATGATGGGAGTGGAGGTGGTTAGTAGATCATTGGAAGTATTGCTGCCTGTTACAGAACAGGTGTGGGTTCACATGGTCTGTGAAAGAAGACACAGGGCAGTTAAGGGTGATTTTAGCCTTTCAAGCTGCAGGGGACCTCAGCCTCTTGGGACTGAGACACCAAACTAAGGGCATATTTTTTTTATTGTTCTCCAGTTTACACCTTTAGCAAGTTGATTTTCATATCCCCGAAACATCCTAAGTTTCCAAAGGGACAATGCCAAATGCAGATTTTTGATTAAGGAATATCACAGTGCCAAATTTTTCCCAACCAAGTTTTACATAGGCTTTGTACCCTTGGGAAACTCTTGGACGTGATTCACATAAACCAAAGGTGCTGAAGACAAAGGGCAGATTAAGGCTACCCGCCAGCTGCAGGTGTGTGGTTCTCCCTAAAGCTGCCCCCTGAAGGAACTTTGGCATTCTGGGTCTCCAGTAATTTCCTTCTCTCAGACTTTCTGCTTTTTTCCCCTTAAGTTGATCTTGCTCCGTAGCACATGCTAGCCTGGGACTCAGGATATAGCCTAGGTTGGCCTCAAACTTATGGTAAAATCCTTCTGCATCAGCCTTATGAGTGTGGGATTGCAGGGGTACAGGTGTGAGCCACCACACTGCCTTTTAAAATTTTGGCTAGTGCTGGGGACTGAACCCAGGACCTCATACATTCTAGATCAGGTTGTTTATTCCATCATATGACATAGTCCTCTTGCGTACACTCCCACCATGATGTCATCCTGGGTCTATACAAGAGGCTGAAGCCGTCTGAGTCTGAACTTTCAGTTTCCAAGACTGTGAACTAAATATGACCGACCCCCTTCTTATAAATCATCCAGCCTCACATGTTTCATTACAGCAATGGAAAATGGACTGATGCAGCCACTTAGACTGTACTCTGTCTCATCCACATCAGATGATGTCACTGGTCTTCTGCCTTCACATGAAGACAGCCATGTTTCAGAGAATGTAGGACCCAGGGCAGCTTCATACACACCTGTCAAGACAGGCCCTATAGACCAACAGGAAGGTAGGTCTGAGTCTCAGTTTATCCTAAGACAATACCTGGTTCCAAGAAAGACCACAAACCGAGACCACCCATGCTCCAAAGGTCACATTTGTCCACCCCTAGACAAATGTCAGTCAGTCAGGGGCCTTGAACCTTAAAAAATCCTCTGATATTATAAAAACCCCACCCCAACTGTGCTCAGGGCTCTCTGATCATGCCAATAGGTTGGGCACATGGAGAGTCTGAATTCTCAAACTTGTGTAAGAATAAAGGCTCTTTGCTTTTACATATGCGACTTGGTCTCCTTGTTGGTTTTTGGGGTACTCAATGGATCTGGGTATAACAGAGATTACAGTACCCAAGTGTGCACTTAGACCTGTGTGTCCCGGTACAGTATAGCATCCCTCCCAGGCATCTGAGGCATGATGCATTTTCCTGTAAGCCTTAGTCCAGGAATGGTGTGTGACACTGTTCCTGGGGAGATGTGAGCATATCTGTAGTCATCCTAGATCGGCAGCGGGTGACAGACCAAGGTAAGGATACCACTGACCTGTGTGGTGAACCAGTGAGTTTTATTGCTCCTTCAGAGAGCAGCAACACTGCCAGTGGTCTAACCATCTCCTCCGCGGCTCTACCTTTTACTGGTCCCATCACCTTGATCTTAGCACGCTGAAGACCAAGCTTCCCACACCAACCCCTGAGAACATTCTCAAACCTTCTGCAGATCGCAGAAATAATGAAGTCCACCAAATCTCTCAGACACAGACAGGAGGTGACCCAATGGATGAGGCTCCTCCCTTAGAACTCTGGAGGGGATGCTTTTCAAAGCCAAGATTGGGAGTTGTACTGCTTACCTTTCTGGTGCTGTGATGAAGCACCACGACCTGACCAAAACAAATTAGAGAAGAAAGAGTTTATTTGGGCTATGGTTCCAGAGAGTTAGGAAGTCCCTCATGGGGAAGTGGCAACTATGGTGGCAGGTGGGACAGCTGGAGCATCAGGCTGAGAGTTCACATCTTTTTTTTTTTTTTTTTTTTTTTTTTTTTNTTTTTTTTTTTTTTTTTTTTTTTATGTCTTTCCTCCTGAGAGTTCACATCTTAAAGCACGAGGCGGAGAGAGCCAAGTGGGACTGGCACAAAGCTTTTAAACTTCAAAGCCCTACTCATTGACTCACGTCCTCACCCAAGGCCATATCCCCTAACCCACTCCACACAGCATCATCAACTAGGGACCAACCATTCAAATGTCCAAGACCACAGGGACATTTTCTCCTTCAAACCACTACAGGGAGTCGGGTGTCTTGTGGCTCATCTGTAATCAGCACTTAGAAGGCGCAGGCATAAGGATGAGAAGTTTAAGGTCAGCATCTACTATGCACTACAGGAACAGAAATGACTCAAAGGCAGCTGCATCATCAAAAGCCCGCCCCATCACGAGTGACAGCTCATGAAAGCTGGAACCGGGAGTGCAGGCAGCTGGACAGTTTGGAGAGTGTCTCTTCTAAGTAGCTCAGTTGGACGGAGCCTCAACTTGACAGGTCTGAGAATGTCTTTCAGTCCTTACTGCTTATATACACTTGGGGAGGGAAGAAGTCTGGTGAATCTGATCTGCAGGTGAACTTCCTGCAGGTTTTGAGTTGGTTACTTCCTGAGCTTAAGGAGCTTACCTGCAGTATGGAATGTTTCACCCTCATCCTGTGGGTCCTGACCCCTTTGTCTGGGAGATGAACAACCCTTTCACAGGGGTCGCATAAGACCATCAGAAAACCCTATGTATGGCCCTATGGCCCTATGTATGGCCCTATGGCCCTATGTTTGGTCAGAGTTACTCAGGGAATTGGTGGGGGCCTGTACTCTATTCCCTGTGCGTCTGGCTGGCTGGTGGGAACACACTTACTCCTCAGGATGGATCTCCTCACTCAGTACAGGCCTTTTTATGTTTTTCTGAGACGGGGTTTCTCTGTAGCTTTAGAAACTTTCCTGGAACCAGCTCTTGTAGACCAGGCTGGCTTCAAACTCACAGAGATCCTCCTGATGTTGCCTCCTGAGTGCTGGAATTAAAGGCATGAGTCACTACCACCTGGTGTAATTTAACCTTTTTTTTTAGAATAATGTTTTAGGTTATTGTTCCTCTACCAAAGAGGCAGAGTAGAGTTAGTTTTATTAACAAATGAATTTGGGAAACACGCATTAAAAAGTTACTAGAAGACAATGTTTTCTTTCTTCCTTTAAGGCTTCCACACTAATTCTGAGTCAAAAAGATAAGGATTTTTTATGACACACAATCACTCAGTAAAACAATTGTTCTTAAAAGTTCTTCCCCCTTAGTTATCCTAGACCTACAATTAAAATACATTTCTTTAACAGTTTGAAACACTTTTGAGTGAATGATGATTTAAATGAGGAAAATGTCCTTTTCTGCTTATGGTCCTCTTCTATTTCATGAGATATCCTAAATGTATGATTATTCTCCTTTATTTGACAGGAGAAAATGCCTGCCCCTTTAAAAACTGGGAATAATTTACACTTTCTCATAGTTTCTAGGCATTTAAAAAGAACCACACTTCAACACAGGAAAAAAGAAAAGGTCCCAAGACAGTAACAACAGTGAAACAAGCAAACAGCAACAAAATAAACAAAATAAAACCAGGCTCAAAACTTCCAGAAACTTGAAGTCAGAGTTGTCAGGAAATGTTTCACTTTTTTGCATAATATAAAGTCTAAAATTTTAAATATTAATAAATAAAATCTGGTGTGATTTGGATAATAATAGTTTATAAGTTTACATGCTTAGTCCCCTGTTGGTAGAACTCTTGGAGAATGATTAGGAAGTATGGCCTTATTTGAAGGAGGTGTATCACAGAGGACAAGTTTTGAAGTTTCAAAAGACATCCACCATCACCAGTGTTTCCCCTGCTTCCTGCTTGTTGAAATGAGAACTCTGCTGTCCCTGTGACCATTTTTTCATAATGCCATCCTGAACTATAACCATCTGAAATTCTAAGTTGAGTTATCACTTTCTTTTCTAAGTTACATTGGTCATGGTATTAATAGCAGCAATATAAATGTAACTAATACAACCTTCCCATCAGGTTTCAATTGTACAGTGAAGAATTGTTATCTGCAGCAATGCAAAAGTGGGTGGGAAAATGGAGAGATGATGTCACGGACCACATAGTGTAGCTATGATAGATATAGGCACCATGGTGATTTTAGTTCATAGAATTTTTTAAATGATGAGTTGTGGGGTTCATTTGGGACCTTTTTGGGGGGCTATGTTAAATTCTGGGTCTCAGTCAGGTGGTGGTAGCACATGCCTTTAATCCTAGCATTCAGGGAGTTAAGCAAGGAGATCTCTATCAGTTTGAGGTCAGACTGATATACATAATGAGTTCCAGGGCAGCCAGAGCTATGCAGAGAAACCCTATCTCAAACAACAACAACAAAAAAACCTTTCTGGGTGTCACTTCAGAATTTTCCATGAAACCTGTGATTACCACATTGTGACGAGCAGAAGCTGTGTGGTCAGCAAGCATTGAAATTTCAAAATTGTGCACTGGGGCCACGGTGACCGCTTTCTTCTCACTTATCAACAGCGATCAGCTTTTGTGTGCTGTGCTGCAAACAGAAGAAACACGTTCCTCTCAGGAACCTTTTCTGTCAGCCTTAGTTCTTAGAAGAAATATGAATCTATTTTCTTGATCATGTCTTCACTTGGCACTAGTCAAATATTTGGTAGCCTTCTTTAAACCTAAAACTGATTTTGCAACAGCATACAGGTCCTCTAACTATACCATCATTGATCTGACATGTTTACACTATCTACCCAAGTTTATCCCACAGAGCACCCATAAATACTGTAATAACTGCTAGAAGTCATGCTCAGCCCATGTTCATCTTGGTAAATAAATAGATAACATTGCTTAGAAAAAAGTATTTTAAAGTTAGCTGTCTAGATCCATTTATGCGTCTATTTGCTGTGTTCACTAAAAATGAGTAGTCAACTTACTCAAATATATATTATACATGCCGTGCCCACTGTATACTCTAACTGGGCTTTCCCTGGCAAAAGACCTGTCACCCACAAAGTGGTTGCAAGTGAAGACAATGTGCTAATCCCTTGCCAACTCATTTCCTCTGGTCTGATCCTTCTTTCCCGTGGGAACAAACTTATTTTCCTAACACCATGTTAAGATCACAACCTCCTGCAACTTGAGATCCAGGAGATCTGATATCATTCTATGAGCTCTAAAATCTCATGACTATTTAATACCTGAACATATGTAACAAGCACATGCACACAGAAACACACACATAGATAATAATAAAATAAAATTAAGACTAAAATGAAGGGACAGCATGGTTCCATCAGACTCAGTTACTATCATTAGTCTATAGTTCAGAATACAATTCCTTACATCAATTTCGGGCTTCTAGTAAGTGTGATAGACTCTGAGAACTATGCCTTTTTCTTTAAGTGATCAACCACCCAAATCTGTGCTTTAGTTGCAAAGAGATTACAATATTACTGAAGTAGATGGCCAATAAGAGAGAAAGTTACATTAGTCTGTGGGAAACAGTAGTGTCTGAGAGAAATTCATTGGATTCAGTGAAAAGGGCAGACAAAAATCTGAGTTATACCCTTGCTTTACTCTGATATAGGGGGAAAATATTTTAGTACCCTTTCCAAAGACCATCTATCTATTTTCTATTTAATACATCTTCTATTTTAAAAAAATCAAAAGAAACAAAGGATAGATGGGAAATTAGGTCTTATAGATCACACCCCCTCCACAGTGCTCAAACACACATATCCAATGCACCTCCATTCCTGGTTGATTATCATACTCATCTCTCTCATTGTTCCCTTCTCAGGTCCTGGCAGACCTGGACCAATATGATGTAATATATTTGTTAGATCACCGCATCTTCCCAGGGAGAATTCAGCCAAATTATCCAGTGACTCGAGTATTTTAAGATGAAGTTTTAATATCTATGGTATTCAAAACCCATTAAGAACACCTCTGGAGTACCATGAACCTGGCTTCTTAGCTCACAGAGCACCAGACCCAAGCAAATACATTCTGGGCAAATATTCCACAAAGCTAGTACTTTTACTTCTCAAACCATTTGGACATCTTCAATGTTGCAGCTGAACAGTGAATACTTGTAAGATCATCTTTAAGCATCATAAATTCTTAGTATACACCTAAACACAGATGGCTATAATCCAAGAGCACATAATAATGATAAAGAAGATCAAACAACTAATTGGGCTTCATGAGTCCCTGTCTCAAAAAAGTAATAACAACAAGACACAGATGTCCCATTTATTAGGTGAGTACTCCACAGTCACATACTCTCTGAACATTGACACGTTGTGATTCTCTAAAACTGTTACCCAGTAAAAAAATGAAGGCCTAGGATCTGTACTGACATATGGAGACAGAGAGGAATATTCAGAAGTAAGTTTGATGATATGTCCATTTACTAAGGTAAACAGTAATAGATTCCTTCCACAAAGCCAATAAGCCCAAAAGTTATGAATTCTTGTCCACATTTATAGTACTAGACATGAATTGCCTCCTATGGAGCTGGCCTTAATCCAATCAGAAATCAGTTAGTTACTGATTCACATCCCTATTGAATCAATGTGCATATCCCACCAGCTTGATCACTACTGTAAATCATATGACTACTATGCTTACATGCCAAGATGGTCATGGACTGTAATCCTGGAACTGCAAACTCCTAATTAAATGCTTTATTTTATGAATTACCTTGGTCATGGTGTTTTATTGCAGCAATAGAAAAATTTCTAACACATCTTACTAGTGCATTCTTGTGACAATTCAAAAGATGTTGCAGAAATCTGCATTGCCTTGGAAATCATTGGTATCTTCTGAATAACAACTCAATGGAATATATTTCACATCTAGCAACAGGCTGTTTGTTGACAAGCTGGAAGGAACACTATCCCAAGTGTAGAGTAGCTCTATTCAAATTTTATCTATCTATCTATCTATCTATCTATCTATCTATCTATCTATCTATCTATCTATCTATCTATCATCTATCTATACAATTGAACTTATTTTTGAGAAGTTTATACATGTACATAATGATTAGATAATATGTTCATCTACAAGGTTATGCAGTAGATTAGCTGATGTTTAGAAGACCAATTCAGCAGAGATTTATACAGCTGATGGAGGTTGAATTCACATAGGCACAGCCCATAATAAACATCAAAGCAAGATTCTAAGAGGTAGAAACAATTTCCATGGCCATCATTGAAAAAATGGACAAACATGGCTAGATGATGATACGCTTTATGGCCATAAGAGGAATGAAGTCGGGGGCTGGAGAGATGGCTCAGTGGTTAAGAGCATTGCCTGCTCTTCCAAAGGTCCTGAGTTCAATTCCTGGCAACCACATGGTGGCTCACAACCATCTGGAATGAGGTCTGGTGCCCTCTTCTGGCCTGCAGACATACACACAGACAGAATATTGTATACATAATATATAAATAAATATTAAAAAAAGAAAAAAAAGAGGAATGAAGTATTGACACATAACCAGATGTGACTGACCCTTGAAGTGAAGGAAAGCAGACTCAAGATGACACATGTGAGTCCATTCATAGGACACCCAGAGCAGACACATTGCAGAGACAGAAAGTGGGTTAGTGACCAGCAGTGATCGCTTCTCGAGCTCAGGGTTTCCTTTTTGGTTGATGGGAATGTTTAGACTGCAGAGGATGGTGCTTGCCGACTGTCATGGCTGTAGTAAACACTATGGGACTGTTTCCTTCACATTTTAAATTCCCCCCCTTTGATTCTTCTCTCCTCACCTTTAATTTTTTACCCCTCCCTCTCTGATCTTTTTCTCTTTATTTCAGAAACAGTCTCTAGAGCTCAATCTAGCCTTAAACGCATGGAATTTTTGACTCAGCCCTGTAAGTCTGAGTCTGCAGATGTGTGCCAACAGTGCCTGATGTTAAAATGACTATTAGTATTTTGCTGTGATAGTTCTGGGGATATAAAACTTCAACAACAACAACTAAAATTTCTATAATTTTATTTTATTTTTTTGAGGCAGGGTTTCTCTGTACACAGCCTTGGCTGTCCTGGAACTCCCTCTGTAGACCAGGATGGCCTTACACTCACAGAGATCCACCTGCCTCTGCCTCCTGAGTGCTGGGATTAAAGGTGTGCACCACACCAGGCTGAACTTTTATTTTCAAATTGATGATGATAATAATGATGATGGTGATGTGTGTGTGTGTCCATCCCATTGGGTCAAACAGGACTGCTTGAATGGATATAGCTGGAGGCATTACTTATTGGCGCACAGGCAACTTGCCAGAGGCTATACACTAGTTGTCATATAAACTATGACAGTAGTTTCTTAGGGAGGGATGAGGCCTTGTGACCACTTCTGCTAAATGGTTAATCTTATGCTTTTGGAATTTCATCTAGAAAAAGAAAAGAGTAGTGAGTTAAGAGTGATTGGTGCTTTTCTAAAAAGCCAAGTTTAGTTCCCAACATCCACAAAAGACAGCTCATAGCTGCCTATAACTCTAGGTCCAGGGTATCCAATACCTTCACAGGCACTGCACTTATGACCACAATCCCACACAATAACACACACACACAATAACACACACACACAGAATTAGTAATAGCTCTTTAGAAACAAAAGAAAAATACAATGATCTTATCCCTCCAGACTAGAGTAGACTCTGGGAGCATCCCCAGATATTTGTAGTTCAGCAGGACCCCTTCAGAGCTCCTCAGCCTGGGCTGGGGAGGGAAGTCTCTGCTCTCTTTCATGTGGGGGAGAAGAATGTCCTTCTAGTCACATTACTCCTTACCTGTGTGGCCCATGGCCTTGTTGTGACATTATGTTTCTTTCTTTTTCCAGGTGTCTACAAGGACAAAACCATCTTCTCTGCCCAGCCAAGTGCTATGTTCCCTTTAGGAGAAAATATAACCTTTCATTGTCACTTGCCAAACACCCATGACACATTTCTTCTGTCTAAAAAAAGAAACACAAAACTTATTTCCAAACTTTATCCAAGAAGGCCAGAAAGGCTTCAGTATAACCTTTGTCTCCCAGGCTCATGTGGGGACCTACAGATGCTTTGGTTCTGCCAAGCTCTCCCTCTACAAGTGGTAGATCCCGATGACCTCCTGGATGGGATTGTTACAGGTGAGGAAGCCATGGTCCTTTTCAACTTGAGGACTCCATGTGACTATTTGCTGGGCAATGCTGAGCTGTATTGGGTGCAGGTTTTGCTAGAGTTTTGCTGTGTTGAGGCCAAAGGATTAGGGAGATTGACAAAGAGAGACAGTTATTAGGGAGGGAGCCATGCCACACCATGCAGTTACTTGGAGAAGTTGGGCTGGCTGCAGTGCTGCAGGAGTGGGGAGAAAGGGAGAGAGGAGAAGGAAGGGAAGAAAAGGAGAGAGGGGAGAGGAGAAAAAGAGGAGAAAGGGGAGAGGAGAGGGAGGCAGGTTAGCACCCTTTATAATGGTTTCATGGGAAAGACAGAATAAACAGGGATCAGATAGATTCATCTGAATAGTTTTAGCATCTCTGGCATGCATGGGCCATCTTAGTTCTTTGTAGCTTGATCCTGAGGTCATCAGGACAGAGAAACAGTGAGACCTGGAATGGAGTGTCAGGCAAGTGTGAGAGTGTGGGCTCTGGGTTGGTTGCTCTATCTGAGTCAGCTAGCTCCCAGAGGGGAATTCTCAGAGGGCCAGTGAGGCTTCAAGATTTCTGAATATCAGGGACATAAAAAAAAGAAAACAGTCAATTCCTGGGGCCACAGAAGGGACACCCAGGGGCCCCAGAGAGCTTGAGAGGGAGAACAGGCTCTTGAGTTTATACCCTCACAGAATGTACAGCTTGGGACCATCCTAGCTGGTTTCCTAGGTGGGGTGAGGTTTGAAGGATGGGTAGAAGTATGTGGCCAGCGGGGAGAATGAGGCATATTCAGGATCCACACTACAGAAACAGCAAACAAAGAGAAGGCCGGCAGGAATGTTAACAGTAGCTGAGCAACCACATTGCTGGGCTTAGGGAAGAAATGGGAAGCGGGAGGGCTTTGTGGAGCGAATTTAGCTGGGTCCGGAAGCTGCTGGCCATCAGTTTAGGCAGCTGTCAGGCGGGAGTGTGGCTCCTGGGGTGAAAGATAACAGCATCAGGAAGTTGTCAAGTGTTTGCCATTGGGCTGGCATTAAAGTATGCAGCTTGGAACTTCCTCTTAGGTAGAGAATGTTTGTAGTTTTTCAGCTCGGTGTGGGTGGTGGTGGTTTGCTGCACAGAGGTCAGATGCCACTAGCTAGGGACATGCTGGTTGTCATGACTAGGGAGTAGTATAACTGCTCACACAGAGGGTCAAGTCCCAGGACACTGCCAGCATTGTAAAAGACACAGGATGATGGTCTGGTCCTCACGGTCTTGTCTGATATTTTTAATAGACATCAAATAGGATTTTAAAGCATGATTCACAATGAGCTTTCCTTGCACACATCTTTACCATTGGGATGAGCATCCATGAGCGTAGCAGAGTAGGGGCTCGCTTCTCCTTGGAGCCCAAGAGGGAGCCCATACTGCAAGCCATGTTCTCCACTCACACGTTTTTCCCCTTTATGTCATTTTATAACATCTGCAGGGACTCTGTTGCACATAGTTGACCCAGACCAGTGGGTCATTCTTCAGTGACAGGGTCATGAGAGTGGGGACCAGGAGATCAGGAGATAAAGAGGGTAGAAGTAAGAACAGACAAGGAAGTTTGAGATCAGAAGGTCTTGCACAAGTTAGGTCTTATGCCAAGCAAGCTTATTAAGATTCTAATATTATTCTACAGCACCTTATATTTCTTTTTTTAATTAATTAATTAATTAATTTATTAAAGATTTCTGTCTCTTCCCCTCCGCCGCCTCCCCTTTCCCTCCCCCTTCCCCAGTCAAGTCCCCCTCCCTCGTCAGCCCACAGAGCAATCAGGGTTCCCTGCCCTGTGGGAAGTCCAAGGACCACCCACCTCCATCCAGGTCTAGAAAGGTGAGCATCCACGAAACTGCCTAGGCTCCCACAAAACCAATAGGTACAGTAGGATCAAAAACCCATTGCCATTGTTCTTGGGGTCTCAGTAGTCCTCATTGTACGCTATGTTCAGAGAGACAAGTTTTAACCCAGGCTTTTTCAGACCCAGGCCAGCTGGCCTTGGTGAGTTCCCGATAGAACATCCCCATTGTCTCAGTGTATGGGTGCACCCCTCGCGGTCCTGAGTTCTTTGCTTGTGCTCTCTGTCCTTCTGCTCCTGATTTGGACCTTGAGATTTCAGTCCGAGCACCTTATATTTCAGGGGAGAAATTGGACAGAGTCAGAAGAAACTATTAAACAATGGGATGAAGTCAGCAGGAGGTTAATCAAGCAATGCTTTACTAAAGGAAGACAGAATATCTCAAGAGCATTATGGACTGAGCACATATTACATATTGCACATTATAGACTGAGAACATATTATTAGTCACATGGCCTCGTGACAAATAACTCCATGCCTGATAACTTCTCTTCAGGAGGAAAAGCCAAGTTCCCAGGAACCAAAACCTTAGTTCCTTTGAAGCCCTGTTCCCAGCCCAAACTGGCCTTTCCAAGTCCATCCCTGGGCAAGGACAAAGAACTAGGTTCCTTTTGTTCTTTTATCAGGGCCACTGAAAAACCTTGGATTGGCTTGGCTCTCAACACATAGTTTTGGGTGCCCATGGTGTCATAAGCCAGTTATCTTGTGGGTCATTGCCATCTGTATCTTACTGTTTTTATATCATATTATATTGACAAGATATGTCTTGACTGAATGATTAGTTAATTTTCATTGTATGTATATATATATGTTTGCACATATATGCATATGATATATTGATACACATATATGCATATGATATATTGATATGCATAAGAACCGAGTCATCTTCTTATTCTCAACACAGAGAGTTTAATGATTCATATCATATTATATTGGCAAGATTTGTCTTGACCGAATAATTAACTTTCATTGTATGTGTATATATATGTTTTCATGTATATGCATATGATGCATGTGGATATACATATGAACTGAGCCATCTCTTCTTTTTCAACATAGAGATTAAAAAAAATCTATTCTATATACCAACCACAGTTTCTCCTTCCTTCTCTTCTCCTGTTACTCCCCTTATGTCCCTTCTGTCCCCCCAAGCCCCATCCACTCCTCCTCCATCTCTATTCAGAAGGGGTAAGGCCTCCTGAGGGAGTCATATCAAGTTGAGGCAAGGCCAAGCTCCTCCTCCTTGCATTCCACTATAGGGAATAGGTTCCAAAGAGCCAGCTCATATATCAGGGACAGGTCCTGATTCCACTGCTAGGAGCCCCACAAAGGACCAAGCTACACAGCTGTCATACACATCAACATAGAGATTTTAATAAATGCTTATTCTACTGGGGAAGGAGAGAACAAACCGGAGAGAGGATTTGTGTAACATGGCCAGTTTTGCTGAAGGAAAACAAGGTTCTGAAGTAGAGAGGCATGGTGATCCGTCACTGATGCAATGGGAAGGAAACCCTCTACTGAGGGTGTAGTCACCGAGCTGTGGGGTGTGTTGGCTGGGGGGAAGCACACCACGATGTGGGAACAGAGCATGCAAACGCCTGGCACGTAGACATGCTTGCTGTATTTAGCAAAGAACAAGGATGGCAGTGTGGGTGGAGCAGAGTGTGCATGTGGTAAATGTCAAAGCAGAAAAATGGCAGTCTCACGGTGGCCACCTGGAGAACTCCTTTCCAGAGAGTACGTAGGGGTTAAGTGTAGTGAGAGGTTGTATCCTTTTCACTTCCCTTGGCTTTCTCCCTCTCGAGGAGTGTACAAAGTCACAGCTTTCAGTTCTGATCAGCAGCTCTGTAACGTTCAGAGGAAGACCATCCTGCAGTGTCCGTCAGAGATAGGATGTGATGTGTTTCTCTGTCCCAGGAGGGCAACATGAACTTTACCTGTTGTCGGAAATCTCAGAAAAGACACAGGCTCATTCAGGCCACCCTTCCCATGGCTCTAGTGGAAAGGCCTGCAGGAACACCTACACATGCTGGGGTCCCTAAGCTTTCCTTTCCATGGTTGGACCCCAGAAAACCCCTGACAGTACAAGGAAAAGGCGAGAAGTGAAGACGTCCTCTGTAGGATCTTAGACCCCACCCATTGTCTATGTCCATCAGTGTTTCTGGTGATGAAGGGGTGACCCAGCTTCTCTGGGGACAGAGAAAGAAGTACAAAATGGAGGGTTATTAGGGAATATAAGTCCTTCATAATGGGGAGAGAATTACTGTGACTCGTAAGGTCAAGATAAAACCTTCAAGCTCTACTCTAGGGCCTGTCTGCCAGTTAGGACCTACAGCTTTTTTTCCACTTTATTATTATTATTTAAAAAAGATAACAGACTTTTTTCTTTTATTTTACATACCAATTCCAGTTCCCACTCCCCCTCCCATTCTCTTCACCTACCCTCCCACCCAATCCTCAGAGAGGGTAAGGCACACTGCTTTGGGGAAGGTTCAAGGCCCTCCCTACTATATCTAGGCTGAACAAGGTATACATCCAAAGAGAACAGGTTCCTAAAAGGTCAGTGTAAGCAGTAGGGATAAATACTGGTGCTACTGCCTGTGGCCCTGCAGTCTGCCCCAGCCATATAACTGCCACCCACATTCAGAGGGACTAGTTTGATCCTATGCTGGATCCTTCCCTGTCCGACTGGTGTTGGGCAGCTCCCATTAGCTCAGGTAGACTGTTACAGTGGGTGTCTCCATCATGGTCTGGACCTCTTTGTTCATATTCTCTTTCCTTCCACTCTTCAACTGAACATTGGGATCTCAGTCCAGTGCTCCAATGCAGGTTTCTGCCTCTGTATCCATCAGTTGCTGGATGAAGGTTCCGTGGTGATATTTAAGATATTCACAAGTCTGACTACAGGGCAAGGTCAGCTCGGGCACCCTCTCCTCTGTCACTTAGGGACTTAGCTGGGGTCATCCTTGTGGATTCCTAGGAATTTATCTAGTGCCAGGTTTCTTGCTAGCCCCAGAATGGCTCCCTCAAGCAAAATATCTCTTTCCTTGCTCTAACCTCTGTCCTTCCTTCATCTTGACTATCCCATTCCCACAAGTTCTCCTCCTCCCTCCCCTTCTCCTCTTGTCTTCCCTTTATGCCCTTCCTACTCCCCCACTTCCATGCTCCCAATTTTGTCAGGCGATCTTGTCTATTTCCCCTTTCCAGGTGGATCTATGCATGTTTTTCTTAGGGTTCACCTTGTTATTTAGCTTCTCTAGGATCATGAGCTATAAGGCTTAATATCCTTTGCTTTACAGCTAGTATCCACTTATGAGTGAGTACACAACATGTTCATCTTTCTGGGTCTGGATTACCTCACTCAGGATGTTTTTTTCTAGTTCCATCCATTTGCATGCAAATTTCAAGATGTAGGACCTACATCTTAAGAGTTCTACAGCCTTTCAAATAAGCACACCAGCTGGGAACCAAGTGTTCAAATGTACGAGCCTATGCAGGACATTTCACATCCAAACCACAACATGGACAGTCTTAGCTGGCTCTAACATCTTGATACAACTTCGAGTTATCTAAGAAACAAGTTCTAATTGAAGGATTGCCCAGATTGGGTCAGCCTGTAGGCATGCCTGTGAGGAAGTGTCTCGATTCTTAATTGATGTGGAAGGTTCAGCCCACTGCGGGTGGCACCATTCCCTAGAAAGGGGGTCCTGGGATGTACACTAAATCTGAATAAGCATGAGCTGACAAGACAGCAAGCATCATTCCTTGTGTCCTTTAGTGATGAACTACAATGTGGCAGTGTAAACCAAGTAAACTCTTTCTTCCCCAACTTGCTTTTGGTTATGGTGTTTCACTACACTAACAGAAAACCCAGTTAAGACACAGTCTAGCTTCTTTCCAGAAATTCTCGTTCATAGAGTTAATCTAGTTGATGCCACTGGACTGCACCTCTAAGAATGGTTCAAGTAGAAAGTTGTGTGCTATATTCACCTCACCATAAATCACACAAAAGATGAAGCATTGATATATATCTCATGTGAAGAGCACTTGCTGCTCGTTCAGAAAACCTGGGTTCAGTTCCAGGAACCCACATCAGGCACTCATAACTGCCTGTTGCTTCCGATACCTTCTTCTCGTCTCTGCTCAATAGACACACACTTTAAAAAGAACACTGAAGAGTTCTCTTAGGGAAATTTAAGTGTACAATATAGCATTGCCAGTTATATGGACCTGGCTGTGTAGTGAGATGGCCACAGGAATGTCTGCACAGTATCATGCGACACAGAAGTGTTTGTCCTCTGCACCTTCTCAGGCCCTCTTATCCTCCATGTTCTCAGACTGGGTGTCTTCCTGCACTCTACCCAGAACAGTCTAACCGTGTGGTGGATTCCACATTGATCGTCCATGCTGACCAGCTGCATCTCATTAGAGCACCTCCCACAAGTTTCCTACACCAGAAGTGCAGAGACCAGGGGACAGCAGCACACACTTCACATGTCGTTGTGACAGAAAGTCAGAAGAGGAAGTGTGGAGAGGACTTCTGTCATCTGCAGAAATGTATTGGAGAATTGAGAGGGCAGAGACAGGTCTTACGCAGAGAGAAGCTCCTTCTTGCTTTGCAATGGATGTCACCACCTTGACGGAGGGTTCTGGACTCCAGTCTGCTCAATCCCATGGGTCACCCATTCTCAGTGCTGTGTGTGTGGAGATCTGGCATGAGGAACTGTCATGGCTTTCATGGTTACTCTGGTGTTTGGACTTGGTAAGTGCTACAGGGGTCACCATTATTAGACAGGAGGGTAATGAATGCATCACCCGGATTCATAATATGGGCTCTTCCCTGGTGGCTACATAGGCATTATTCCTGGCACCTGCCTCTCTGTCTGAACATAATCTCTGGCCCTGAGCTCTGTGGTTGGCGTCAGTGGGTTATAGGATGGTCCTCTCTCACTAGGTCCTTTTCTATTTCAGTGTTTTTTCAGAAGCAGAGGATCTGGGCACACTGTGGTTAGTCTCCTCCATTTTAGCCCTGGGAGGTCCAAGTTTGACTGAGATTAGCATGGGAGGAGTGTGAGGAGTGCTGATCCTGAAATGGGATCACACCCACTTCCCATTCATTCCTTGCTCTTGTAGCTATAGTTAAGCTACAGCTATAGTTGGATTATCCACAGTGTGTTAATGCCAACAGGACATGAGGCTCGGAAGGACATCACAACCATCAACACAGAGGATGGGGGCATTTACACACGTTTCCTCCTGAGGACATGGACAAGGTTTTGGACTGGCTTTTTTTTTTTCCACCTGTTTTCATCTGGGCTCTCCTACTGGGCTTCTTAAGTGTGCACCACCAATGAGACAGAACTGAGGTTTTGTGCAGTCCCATCTTTGCTCATTTTACCTTAATCTGTAAACTATGTTTTGCCACTGAACACAGTTCCTTCTCCTTGAATGGTGAATAGAAGGGTGTTGGTCAGTGGAGTCAGAATACATGCAAAGGAAAAAGAAGTCCTTTGCTCCTCTGGATACACACACACAGTTTATAATTGGTTGATAATATTAGTGGTAATCTATTTTTAACCTTTAAGGTACTTCCACACTGATTTATATATTTCCTGGTATAAATTGACATTGTCATAAGATGTAAATAAAGGTTATACCTAGACCATCATTACCAACATTATTTTGTCTTTTTTTTTTGATGACATTCTGACCAGGCTGAGATGGAAGCTCCAAGCAGTTTGAATTTGCATTTCCTGATGGCTACCTTCTTGTACCAGGCTCTTTCTTTTAGGTCACCAAACAGTTCCCAAATCATGACACAGAGACTTATTAGTTTTGAATGCTGGGCCTAGCTTGGCATGTTTTTGGCTAGCCCTTTTAACTTCAATTTACCTGTTTCTCTTTACCTTTATGCCTAGGGGCTTATTACTTTTCTTACTTCTGTATATCTTACTTTTACTGTTTCTCTTTGTCTTGCTGGCTGTTATCTGCCTGGCTCTTGACCTTAGGAATCTTCCTCAATCTCTCCTCCTTCTTCTCTCGTTCCTTCTTCTGCCGAGCCTAGATTTATCCTCCTATTAATTCTCTCTTCCTGCCAGCCCCACTTAGCTAGTGGCCGTTGAGCTCTATATTAGATCAACCATGTGCCTTAGGCAAGCAAGGTGAAACGGATGCAACATGTTGTTGCATAATTAAATACACATCTTTACACCTTTACACAGTTAAAGTAATATTTTGCAGTGATCATATTTAATGTTGATATCCTGGAAATATTTTATTTCTCCTTTAGTTTATTATTTTTATTATTATTCCTATTATTAATTTTGTTTTTGTGAGACATGCTTTCACTGTGTAGTTCTGGCTGTCCTGGAACTCTCTATGTAGACCAAGTTGACCTCAAATTCATAGAGATGGGTCTGCCTTTGCCTCCCAAGAGCTGAGAACAAAGGTGTGCACTGCTACACCTCTTGGGTTTTAAACTTTTCTGTCAAAAAATTAGATGTTATTCTAATGGGACTGCCTTTATAAGTGACTTAGCCTTTCTCCCTTGCAGGTTTCAATAATATAATAATATTTCTTTATTTTCATTGTATTCTTGTGTTTTTAATTTAGAAGATTTATTTATTTATTATGTATAGTGTTTTGCCTGTGTGTATGCCTGCAGGTCAGAAGAGGGCACCAGATCTCATTAAAGATGGCTGTGAGACACCATGTGGTCATTTGGTAATGAACTTAGGACCTTTAGAAGAGCAGGCAGTGTTCTTAACTGCTGAACCATTTCTTTAGCCCCTTAGTGTTTTAAGTGTAGTATGTCATAAGGAGTTTCTATTCTGGGCTTGTGTACTTGGTGTTTTGTGGGCCTCTTGTATCTTCATGGGGATCTGTTTCTCCAGGTTTGGGAAATTTTCTTTATGTTTTATGAAAATATTCTCTATGCATTTGATCCTAACTCATAGGTTAGATGTTTTCATGGTGTCCCCAAACTCTCCCATGTTTTGTTCATATTTTAAAGAATTGTCTCACTGAGCTGGAACGATGGTTCAGAGGTTTAGGGCACTGATTGCTATTGCAAAGGACCCAGATTTGATACCCAGCACCCACATGGTAGCTCACAACTATCTGTAAATTCCAGAGGATCTGACACCCTCTTCTGTCTTCCATGGGCATTAGGCACTCATTTGGTGCACATCCACAAGTGCAGGCAAAACATTCACATATAAAAAGTAAAATAAATAAATCTAAAAAATTAAGAAAATTGCATTGATCTGTACTGGATGAGCCAGTTTCTATTTTTCTTCAGCTTCTGATCCTCTGATTTTGATCTGATCCATTCTGCAGGTTAGGTTTCACATTGAGCCTTTTCTTTTCTATAAATTTTATTTGTATAGAAGTCTTGCCTGCATATATGTTGTATATCGCTTGTACTCCTGATACCCATGGAGGCCATAAAAAAGGTACTGGTTTCTCTGGAACTGGAGTTACAGACAGTTGTGAGCCACCTTATTGGTGCTGGGAATTGAACGTGGGTCCTCTAGAAGAGCAGTCAGTGCTCTT